>NC_141913.1:61939166-62092500 GCF_057802395.1 Ceratotherium simum simum
CCTAGTTTAATTTGAGTGGCTTTCTAATTCTTGCACCCTGGCAATCCTTAATCAGTTGGAAAATCCCTGGAGACCCATCACACATGAAATAGAGCAATTTTTAAAAAAATGAAGAATGAGAAAGTGTTTTCCATAACCAGGACCACTGTGAGGTTGCATTATTACTTAGAATTTTTATTTATTCTTATTTTTATTCTTTTTTTTTTTTTTGACAAGGAAGACTGGCCCTAAGCTAACATCTATTGGCAATCTGCCTCTTTTTGCTTGAGGAAGATTGTCCCTGAGCCAACATCTGTGCCAATTTTCCTCTATTTTTTATATATATGGGATGCCAGCACAGCATGGCCCGATGAGCGCTGAATAGTTCCACATCCAGGATCTGAGCCTGTGAACCCTGGGCCACCAAAGCAGAGCACACGAACTTAACCACCATGCCACCAGGCCAGCTCCTATTTAGAATTTTTTTGTTAGTCTTATTTCTTTATTTATATGTCTCTTTCTTTGTTGTGATTTTTAAGAGAGCAGGTCTAAGAGAGTGTTCATTTTGTGTAGCATGTTGCAAACATCCCATAAATATTTGTTGAATGAAATAATAGAGTGTATTTGAGTTAATGATTTGGAAAATGACTTGTAAGAATGTGTTTCCTACAGTACTGAATTTAGAATATAAACAGAAAATCACGGAAAGTTGGAATCACACAAAAAAGTAGCATATTGTAAAATATTTCTGAATCTTTGGATATAAATTTAAAAGCATGATGTCGTGCTTAGTGGTTATATTTTTTAATCTTTTTAAGATTTATTCTATCATTGTGGGAAGTAAACTGAAAGATATTACCACATCCATTTTGTGTTATTGACAATTGGAAGTCAAATAAACAATGGGAGAGCTAAGACTTCCTTCACGTCAACGATTTGTATATTTATACAGGGGGAGATTCAAGTAACATGAGTAATTTTTTAAAAAATTAATGTAAAAATTATAGATATCGTCTTTATAGTCACTCAGCAAGATTATTTAAATATTCAAAAAGTTGTGAAATTGTTTAAAATGTTTTTGTAACTCATCATTTGAGAAGCCTGTGTAAAATATGGTCTGAGTCATAGAATGTAAGGCTCCGAATATGACACTGGCAAAGAGTGTGTCTGCCAGTAGTGGTAGCTTAGCGTCCGTGGACCCCTAGATCCTGAAGCACAATCCCTCATTATCCATTCCTAGACTTAAGTCCCCCCAGGACAACCGTATTATCAGTTTCTGGTGTATCCTTCCAGAGACATATTATGCATGCAGAAGCAAACCCATTGCCATGGCTATATAATATGGAATATATATATATACATATATATATATACACATACATATATATATATGTATGTGTGTGTGTATACATTCTCTCCCACTTCTTAACTCTTGTGGCATTACGTTACACAAAGTTTATATATGTAATATAGTTTATAAGCTGTTCCACACATTGTATTTTTACACTTAGCAAGATATTAGAACTTGAGGAATATATTCATTTCTCAATGTCTAAACAGAATTTTATTTTATGAGTGTGGCATAGTTAATTTACCCAGTCTCATAGTGAGAGGCATTTAGGTTATTTCCAATCTTTTATAACAAATAATGCAGCAAAGAAATATCTTGCACCTATGTCATTTTACTCACACATAAATACATTTTTAAGGGTAGTTGCTGGGTCAAATGTTTGTTTTGGAGGAGATCATTGAGAGGACATGACCGCTGGTTGACCCTTGAGCTGGATTCAGGCAATTGGAGGCTCCCCACACTCTCCCCGTCCTTGGGGTGTACATCCTGCCCACAGTTCCCACACCGGGAGACGTTTTGAGGACGCAGCCATGAGAGAGCAATCAATGGTGGTGAGACCACCCGGACAGTATACGTGATTGAACCCCATTAAGACCTCTATATAAACTTTGAAGATTCTGGTGGGTGACTGCACAGATCTGTTCGTCTTGTGGCACCCAAGGCAAGCCTTACGTGTAAGCTCCCTTGCTCATTAAACTGCCCCCACCAACCTGGAGTGGTCTGCCTCTTTCTTCAGTGTCTCCTTGTCTTCCGTGTATGGGGGCCAGTTTGTGAACCAATAGCGTGTACATTATATTGACAAATATTGTCATATTGCCTTCTTAATCTGTCCCGCAGTGTGTTAAACTTTTCTGACATGCTGATCTGGGAGGTAAAGACGAGTACTCTTAGTGTAGTTTTACTGTTGTGAGTTGAGCGTCTCTCACACTGTTCCTTTTACATGAATTATCTGTTCATGGCCTTTATTTTTTTTTCTTCTGAGTTTATTGGCCTTTTTCTTAATGCTTTGTAAAGATTCTACATTTGGGAAATCAGCCACATGTGATATGAGTTGGAAAAAATGGTTCTGTTTGTCTTTTTACTTGGTTTGTGGGGGATTTTATTCTTTTTAATAACATTATTAGTTGTGATATCGAATCTTTTGATGGTTCTTAGCAGATCTTTGTCTTTTCAGGGACAGGTAAGACTGAGAAAGCATTGATGCTATTTTGAGTTAAAAATGATGTGACTTCATCTTTAGCTGTTTTTGAAGACGATTCTAAAAGAAGAGCTCAAAAATGTTTTGAGCAATGTTTTAAGCATGTAACTTCAAAAGGTTCATGTGTGTAACTTTTCAAGGTGACAAGGTGAGCGGTGATGACACATTTTTGTAGGGGTAAACTCCATCATATCTGTTAAAAAAATATTCTCCTGATTTTAGTGTCACCCAAAAGATCAGTAGGAGTGGTTCACCTCAGAGGACAGGGGATGGGAAGGAGGATGAGAATCTTAGGTTGGGGGAGTGAGCTCTGGGAAGAGCCAGGTGGCAGGAGGAATAACTGGGGTCAAGTCACACAAAGCCCCACACGCCATACTGAGAGGTGTTAATTCCACCCCAGGGCCATGGAGCCTCTGAATAACTTAACCTGGGAGTGACAGGATCCGTTTTTAATTTTATTTATTTATTAAATACTAAATTTTATTTTTTATTAGTTGAGATCATTTTGGCAATGTTGTGGGGTGAATAGTGTCCCCTCCGAAAAGATATGTTCAAGTCCCAACCTGTATCTCTGTGAATGTGACCTTATTTGGAAATAGGGTCTTTGCAGATGTAATCCAGTTAAGATGAGGTCATGCTGGATTAGGGTGGGTGCTAATCCAATGACTGGTGTTCTTATAAGAGGAGGGACTTTGGACATAGAGATACAGAGAGAGGGCCATGTGAAGGCGGAGGCAGAGATTGGAGTGATGCAGCCTCACAAGCCAAGGAATGCCAAAGATTGCTGGGAATCGCCAAAAACTGGGAGATGGAGAGGTACCAGGTTCTCCTTCAGAACCTCTAAGAAGGAACCACAGTGCTGACTCTTTGATTTCAGACTCCTGGCCTCCAGGACTGTGAGACGATAAATTTCCGTTGTTTTAAGTCACCCAGGTTGTGGTACTTTGTTACGGCAACAGTAGGAAAGTAATAGGTGCAACAAGCAACAAAAGTGGATTCTAGTTAGCTCAAGCCAAAAAGAGCAACACAAAATAAAAAAATTAGAGAGGGAATTTATTGCAAGTGATAGAAGGGAAGGTAGCCTGAAGTGGCCAGAGCTTCAGCATCCACTCCAAGAGGAATCATGTGTTTTGTAAAGATTCTCTGGCTGCCCCTTGGGGACTGGCTAGAGGCAAGTTAGAAGCAGGACTAGAAGGAGATGTTTTTTAAGTGTCACTGACTTGAAGTGGGGATGTGCCACTGAGGACAATAGCAGTGGGCATGAAGAGGAGGGGTTGGACTTCAGGTCTATTTTGAGAAGATGAATTCAATGGGAAGTGATGGTTGATTGGTGTAATCCCAGCCTACCCACCTATGTCAGACGAGGTGAGGGAGCTTTCGAAAACCTAACCATTGTCCAAATAAGTCACTTTGAAGATCAGTTTGATTCTAGGAACTTGACTCAAAGCTAACGTATAAAGATATATGTTCCATTTTCAGAAGTATAAAATAGTGCTCTGGTGATTGAAAGAGATTTAAAATGATAACCACAAATATTGACCAGTAGTTTACTTTGTCTTAATCATGAAAGATTTTGAGCCTACAGAAAAGGAGACAAAATAATATAATATATATCTATGTGTCCCCCACGAAGATGAAACAGATGTGAGCAGTTTTGTGTATTTGCTTCAAGTCTCTCTATTCTTTTTTGAAAAATGTAACAACATAGGTAAAGTTCAAGTCCCTTCATTTCTTCTCCCATTCTTTCCTCTCAGGAATAATCAGTCTCCTGAGGTTCGTGTATATCGTTCCCATGCAAGCTTTTGTGCTTTTATGACACATGTATATGAATATCATATATTTTACATTTGTCAGATATTTTGTGTGTTTAAAACACATAAATAGTATGAAACTATATGCATCTTTATGCAGCTTGCTTTTCCATTTCACACTTCGTTTCTGAGATTTATCTGCAATGTACGTGTCACTCCAGTTCATCCATTTTAACCACTACCATGTATGCTACTTTGGGAACAAATCCCAGGCTCTCTCTTCCCTTGCTGAGGGTTGGAGGGTTGTTTCTGCTCTTTAATGTTAAAGAGTGTGCTGCAGCAAACATTCTCAGATACCTTCTTTGTTCTTTGATTTTTCTTTCTTCTTTATCTGTCTTCTTGACTGGACACAGCTTCATCCTTCCTGGTCTTTTCTTCTAATATACGTATGGAGATTGTAGGTCTCTTTCTGCCTAGCATTATCCCACAAGGGCTTTCATTTTTGTTCATTTAAAATATTCTAAAATTTCCTTTATGATTTGTTCTCTAACCTGTATTCTGTGTGTGTATGTGAAAGTGTGTGTTTATTTTCCAAATGTATGGGGTGGGTTGTGCTCACTGTGCTGTCATTGATTTCCAGTTCTATAGACTTGTGGTAGACATGCTCAGTTTGACACCAAGTCTTGGGTATTTGTCGGGAATTGCTTTGTGATCTGGTACGTGGGTGATCTGCCTGTTTTTAGTGCGCGTGAAAAGATCGTTCATTTCCTAATTGTTGGGTGCAGGGTTCTTTATATGTCTATTATATTAAAGCTTCTTAGTCATGCTATTTCAATCTTCTACAACCATACCATTTTTTTAAACTTTTTATTTGAAATACATTTAGCTCTACAGGAAAGTTGTAAAAACATTCAGAGAGCTCTTGTATACCCATTGTCCAGCTCCCCCTGGTGTGAGGCCTCACATGACCAGAGTACAAAGATGGAAACCAAGAGACTCATGTCATTAGGTACTCTACAGACCTTGTTCAGATTTCCCCAGTTGTCCACTGATGTCCTTTAGTGGGCCGATATCCAGCCCGGGATTCCACATTGAATTAGTTGCCATGTCTCCTTTCTCTTCTCTAACCTGTGGGAGAGCCAGAGTTTTTCTTTTTCATTTGTGATCTTGAGGCTTTTGAAGAGTACTGGCCAGTGATTTTGTAGGATGTCATTGTACTTGTTAAATAGTGTTTTCCAAAAATTTACACCCACCCAGAACTTCCGAATATCATTTTATTTGGAAATAGGGTCTTTGCAGATGTAATTCATTAAGATGAGGTCATCCTGGGTTAGAATGGGCCTTAATGGAATGACTGGTGTCCTTATAAGAAGCGGGAAATTTGGACACAGACACAGACAGACACAGAGGGCAGAAGACCGTGTGCTGACAGAGGCAGAGACTGGAGACGTCAAGGACTGCTGGGAACCACCAGGAGCTGGAGGAAGCAAGGAGGGGCTTTTCCCTAGAGCCTTCAGAGGGAGCATGGTCCTGCCAACACCTTGATTTTGGCCTCTTCTGGCATCCAAAGCTGTGAAAGAATAAATTTCTGTTGTTTTAAGACATGACTTTGTGATACTTTATTACAATAGCCCTTAGAAATTAATACAGTCCCTAAATTTGGGTTTATCTTATGTTTCCTCATGATTATATTGAGATTATTTACTTTTTATAAGAATATACTAATGTTTTTCATTGATTGATCTATTCTATGACAGAAGTGGTTAAAAATGTATTATGATGGTAAACGTTTCCCAAAAATTTGTCAGTATTTATGTTGTATATCTTAGGTCATGATTTACTTAATATATAATATTTATAATTTTATCTATCTTGAGAATTGTTACATCTTTATGATGAATTATGCCCTTTATTATTAGGCAGCAACCCTCCTAATCTTTAATTTATTGCTATTAATAATAATAACATAATAGCAGCTCATATAACTTAAACACTGTGCCACAAGGGATGGCCCCATAACAGTTTTTTAAAATGAAACTTTCCATTTTGAAATGCAGTTATAAGAAATAATACAGAGAAACCCTTCCCCCAGTTTCCCCCAATGGTAACATCTTGCAAAACTACA
This sequence comes from Ceratotherium simum simum, assembly GCF_057802395.1. Classification (NCBI taxonomy): domain Eukaryota; kingdom Metazoa; phylum Chordata; class Mammalia; order Perissodactyla; family Rhinocerotidae; genus Ceratotherium; species Ceratotherium simum. The sequence goes on from NC_141913.1 coordinate 61,945,571, forward strand.
GTACAAGACCACAACCAGGAATTGTCATTGATACAGTCCAGATGCAGAACATGTCTGTCACCCCAAGGACCCCTCACATTGTCCTTTTGTAGCCACGCCTACTTCCCGCCCTCCCACCCCTCCCTAACCCTTGGGAACCACTCCTCTGTGCTCCATCTCTATAATTTTGTCATTTCTGGAATGTTATACAGATGAAATCATATGGTATGTAACCTTTTGGGACTGGTTTTTTTCACTCAGTATAATTCTCTGGAGGTCTGTCCAGTTGTTGTGTGCATGAATAGTTTGTTCCTTTCTATTGATGTGTACTGTTCCACGGTGTCGATGCACCAGTTTGTTTAACTATTCAGCCATTGAAGGACCTTAGGGTTGGTTTTAATTATTATTATTATTAATAAAACTGCTATTAACACTTGTGTACAGGTTTTGAGTGAACATAAGTCTTCATTTCTCTGGGTTAAATGCCCAAGAGTTCAGTTACTACGTTATATAGTATATAGTATATACTATATAGTAGCTGCATGTTTAGTGTTTTAAGAACCTGCCAAACTGTTTTCCAGAGTGGCTGCACCATTTACGTTCCCAACAGCAATGATGAGAGATCAGTTCCTCTGCACCCTCGTCAGCATTTGCTGTTGTCACTATTTTTATTTTAGCAGTTCTGTTGGTGTGAATTGATTTCTCATTGTGGTTTTAAGTGCACTTCCCTAATGGCTACTGACGTGGAACTTTCCACGTGCTTCTTTGTCAGCTCCACATCTTCTTGGATAAAATGTCTGCTCATGTCCTCTGCTCATATTCTCCTTGGATTGTTTGCTTTTTTATTGTTGAGTTTTGAGAGTTCTCTATATATTCTAGATACTAATTTCCTAATTTCCCCATCTCCTTTTTAAATTTAGTAACATTTGAGGCTCAGCAGGACTCCTGTATAGTCAGAACTCAGGCCTTTTTGTAAGTTTGCTTCCTGAATGCTCAGGCGTATCTATAGTGTTTGCTCCTGCAGAATAACCTCCATAATGACCTTCTTTCTGATTTCTGAAATTACTAAAGCTAAGGCTACCTGGGAAACACACATCACATGGTTATTATCTGCTGTCCAAGGCTCTCAAAATGGAATTAGAGGGCAAGGAGTTTGAAAATATAGATCGATAGATGATGCTTCTGCAGGTTCGCCCTATATTGGACAAGCATTCTCTGGAAGCTGGGTTTACTAATGTGCTCCAAGGAGTTCTGAATTTTTTAAGGAATACTGTGACATTGAGATATCTGTGGGTACTCTTTTATTCTATATTTATACACTCCCAAACTGTGAGTAATAAAGACATACTAACTGTCTTAGTCTCACACGTTCACATGCTGAGGTGACTAGAAGAATGATTTTAAGAGTGGGGCTTTAGAAAATTTAATGGTGAATTTGAATGAGACTAATAAATGCAACTCAGCCATGCAGTCTGGGATGAGCCACAGCACGTAGACAAGACGAGAGAGTTCTGAGCTCTGATTTTGCTAAAATGTAACTTGGTACATTATTCACCTATTTCTAGCTTATGTCCCCTGTCACCCAGAATTAAGTTAATATGCACAACACAATTTTATCAATCCTCATGCAAAGACTTTTGGAAGTTCACTTATTTTAGGCATTTGCAGTCATTATCCGGAAAGTTAACCTGTAAGTCACTTAATTTTTTTCTAGGCCTCAATTTCTCATCATTTATTTTTTATTTATTGTTGTTGTTGCTCAGTAATGCACCATATTTACTCATTTATTTTTTCTTTTTACCTTTTTAGCATTTAAATGATGTTTGAACTTGATTTTCTCTCTGCAAGGTCCTTTTCTGCTCCACATTCCCCTGACTTGACGATTCTGAAGAAGGCAGTGTTTAGATGCAAGGCATTGTGATTACCACTTTCTTTTTTTGTTGTGTAATTATGGTTGTGTGAGAAAACTGCTTCCTCTTTTCAGACAGGCCTTTCTAAAATGCAAATTTAAATGTTACAAAGTAATATTTCTTTAATCCTATGACTTCTTATAAATTAAGAAACCAAGAGGATTCTAAATCACGTTGTGGATTTTTGAGTGCATTTTTAGTATGTTCGTCACTTAGAAATAATAGACTAATAATAAGAAGTAAGGCCCATCCAAACAGGAGAGAAAATAATGCAATCCAAATAATACATTGTGTGGATTGTTGCCCGTTCCTCAGCATTTTGGCCAGAAGAAGTGATTAAAACTTGAGAAATTTATATGGAACAAACTTGAACAATTATGAAACTCATGACACAAGTCTAATTTTTTTTTTTCGGGGGGAGGACTAGCCCTGAGCTAACATCAGATGCCAATCCTCCTCTTTTTTGCTGAGGAAGATTGGCCCTGGGCTAACATCCATGCCCATCTTCCTCTATTTTATATGGGACACCGCCGCAGCATGGCTGGACGAGTGGTGCGTCAGTGAGCGCCCGGGATCCGAACCTGCGAACCCTGGATGGTTGAAGAAGAGTGCGGGCACTTAACCGCTGCGCCACCGGGCTGGCCCCTCTAATTTTTATTTATATGAGATTAGACCGAATGTGAATTTTATTTATAAATATTGGTTATTGGTTAAAAACATGTTAAATTCCTTAGCATTGTGAATATTGGAAATACCTAAGGATGGTATAGCATCTCAGATTCCAGAATTGAAAAGGCTGAGGGAAAAGCTGATTCAGCAAGAATCAGGTACTGTTGATAACTACAGGGGATTTCATTCCCACCTCTGCACTAGCACTGTGCTTGTTGAAATCAGCCAAGACCTCCCCGGTTCTATGTCTGGCATTCAGTTCTCAGTCTTCATCTTCCCTGAACTGTCATTAGCAGTTGACAGATTTAATTGCTGTACCCTTACTGCATGTTTCATTCACCTTGACAATGTAGGACTTTACCCGAGCCCTGTTCTCCCAGGTGGTAGTGATGGTTAAGAAATCTCCTTACTTTTTGCATTCTGGGAAATGGTGAAGGACATATTCTGATAAGACCAACCTCCACCTTCCTCAACAATTCTCTCCTTTCGGGAAACTCCAGGTTTTCTCCCTCTTGGTTGAGACGTTCCTCCTTAAGGCACTTGTCTCTACTGCAAGAGCCTGAATAGAATCATCTCCTTAATTGTCTGGTGCAGATTCTGCCTTTCACAGTTGGCGTGGTGACTGCGTGGGTTGGACCTTGCCTTCAGATCCCCGTTTTCTCCACCCAGGTGATGGGCGAGGCCCTCGGGGCCTCTGTGCTCTGTTCCTGACGGGTGGTCCCAGCACGCAATGGTGAGTTTTACTCCTGGTCTTGTGCTCCAAACCTTGTCCACTGGTAGCCTGGCATGGATGTGAGTTTGAGTCTTTTGCATACCCGCCTGATTACAGATCCTGAATTCTTTTGTTTTCATGGTCTGACTATTTGGTCATCTCTGTGAACAGATTAGTGGTATGGAGAGCTTGTCTCTGTTAAGTGAAGCCAGAGAATCTGCTTTGTTCCTCTTTTGTCTTTGTCTATTTTGTGCTCAAATCAGTTAAAAATTTCATGCCCACTGGGAAGTGGTAAGTTCCGTGTTTCTGTGTTGATGCCTGACCCATGGCTGAAATTTTAGAATTAAAGCTCTCTGCTTTCCCTCTGTGTTTATAGATGTATGCCTCTAATTCAGAAAGGCCTTTATTTCTCACTTTGTAGTGTTAGTATTTTCCTTCCTCCTGATGGTGTTACCAAATTAGACGATAGTCTCTTAATGAAGCTCTATTCTCATGGGTTTACAGATAAATAAGTGCTTATATAAATTCAGTTCAATTCCTAGAATTCCTAGAAATTCGAGAAATTGAACCTGTAATACTTCCAATGTGAAATAAGTTATTTTTTTAGAAATCAACTCGAAAATGTTTTAAGAGTTCAAGTTTACACAATTTAGACAAATCTCTGGCAAACAAGACTAGTTTAATATTGTTTTTTTTTTTTTTTTTTAATTTTTGGAGGATTTAATTCTGTTTTTTTTTTTTCCTTCCTTTTCATTTTAAAGACAGTTCCCATCTGTGTTGGTATTTCCAGAAAAATTGGCTCAAGTTATATTTCTTCTTTTTTTTTTTTAATTTTTTGTTTATTGCAGTAACATTGGTTTATAACATTGTAAAAATTTCAGGTGTACATCATTGTACTTCTATTTCTGCATAGATTACATCATGTTCACCACCAAAATACTAATTACAACCCATCACCACACACATGTACCGAATTATCCCTTTCACCCTCCTCCCTCCCCCCTTCCCCTCTGGTAACCACCAATCCAATCTCTGTCCCTATGTGTTTGTTTATTGTTGTTATTGTCTACTACTTAATGAAGGAAATCATACGGTATTTGACCTTCTCCCTCTGACTTATTTCACTTTGCATAATACCCTCAATGTCCATCCATGATGTCACAAATGGCTGGATTTTATCGTTTCTTATGGCTGAGTAGTATTCCATTGTGTATATATACCAATCTTCTTTATCCATTCGTCCCCCGATGGGCACTTAGGTTGCTTCCAAGTCTTGGCTATTGTGAATAACACTGCAATGAACACATGGGTGCATATACCTTTACAAATTGGTGTTTTCAAGTTCTTTGGATAAATACCCAACAGTGGGATAGCTGGATCATATGGTAGTTCTATCCTTGATTTTTTGAGGAATCTCCATACTGTTTTCCATAGTGGCTGCACCAGTTTGCACTCCCACCAGCAGTGTATGAGAGTTCCCTTCTCTCCACATCCTCTCCAACACATGTTGTTTCCTGTCTTGTTAATTATAGCCATTCTGACGGGCGTCAGGTGATATCTCATTGTAGTTTTGATTTGCATTTCCCTGATAGTTAGTGATTTTGAACATCTTTTCATGTGTCTGTTGGCCATCTGTATATCTTCTTTGGAGAAGTGTCTGTTCAGGTCTTTTGCCCATTTTTTAATTGGGTTGGTAGTTTTTTTGTTGGTAAGATGCATGAGTTCTTTATATATTTTGGAGATTAGGCCCTTATCAGAAGTGTGGTTTGCAAATATCTTCTCCCAATTGTTAGGTTGTCTTTTCATTTTGTTGATGGTTTCCTTTGCTGTGCAGAAGCTTTTTAGTTTGATGTAGTCCCATTTGTTTATTTTTTCTATTGTTTCTCTTGCCCGGTCAGATGTGGTGTTTGAAAAGATGTTGCTAAGACTGATGTCGAAGAGCGTACTGCCTATGTTTTCTTCTAGAAGTTTCACAGTTTCAGGTCTTACATTCAAGTCTTTAATCCATTTTGAGTTAATTTTTGTGTATGGTGTAAGGTAAGGGTCTACCTTCATTTTTTTGCATATGGCTATCCAGTTTTCCCAACACCATTTGTTGAAGAGACTTTCTTTTCCCCATTGTATGTTCTTGGCTCCTTTGTCAAAGATTAGCTGTCCATAGATGTGTGGGTTTATTTCTGGGCTTTTGATTCTATTCCATTGATCTGTGTGTCTGTTTTTGTGCCAGTACCATGCTGTTTTGGTTACTACAGCTTTGTAGTATATTTTGAAATCAGGGAGTGTGATACCTCCAGCTTTGTTCTTTTTTCTCAGAATTCCTTTAGCTATTCGGGGTCTTTTGTTGTTCCATATAAATTTTAGGATTCTTTGTTCTATTTCTGTGAAAAATGTTGTTGGAACTTTGATAGGGATTGCATTGAATCTATAGATGGCTTTAGGAAGTATGAACATCTTAACTATGTTAATTCTTCCAATCCAAGAGCACGGAATATCTTTCCATTTCTTTGTGTCTTCTTCAATTTCTTTCAGAAATGTTTTATAGTTTTCGGTGTACAGATCTTTCACCTCTTTGGTTAAGTTTATTCCTAGGTATTTTATTCTTTTTGTTGCAATTGTAAATGGGATGGTATTCTTAATTTCTCTTTCTGCTACTTCGTTGTTAGTGTACAGAAATGCAACTGATTTTTGTATGTTGATTTTGTATCCTGCAACTTTACCATATTCGTTTATTACTTCTAAAAGTTTTCTGGTGGATTCTTTAGGGTTTTCTATATATAAAATCATGTCATCTGCAAATAGTGACAGTTTCACTTCTTCCTTTCCAATTTGGATCCCTTTTATTTCTTTCACTTGCCTGATTGCTCTGGCTAGGACTTCCAGTACTATGTTAAATAGGAGTGGTGACAGTGGGCATCCTTGTCTGGTTCCTGTTCTTAGAGGGATGGCTTTCAGTTTTTCACCAGTGAGGATGATATTAGCTGTGGGTTTCTCATATATGGTCTTTATTCTGTTGAGGTACTTTCCTTCTATACCCATTTTATTCAGAGTTTTTATCATAAATGGATGCTGTATCTTGTCAAATGCTTTCTCTGCATCTATTGAGATGATCATGTGATTTTTATTCTTCATTTTATTAATGTGGTGTATTATGTTGATTGATTTGCGAATGTTAAACCATCCCTGCATCCCTGGAATAAATCCCACTTGATCATGGTGTATAATCTTTTTAACGTATTGTTGTATGCGATTTGCTAGTATTTTATTGAGGATTTTTGCATCGATGTTCATCAGTGATATTGGCCTGTAATTTTCTTTTTTTTGTGTTGTCCTTGTCTGGTTTTTGTATCAGGGTAATGTCAGCTTTGTAGAATGAGTTAGGGAGCTTCCCCCGCTCCTCAATTTTTTGGAAGAGTTTGAGAAGGATAGGTGTTAAGTCTTCTTTGAATGTTTGGTAGAATTCACCAGGGAAGCCGTCTGGTCCTGGACTTTTATTTTTGGGGAGGTTTGTGATTACTGTTTCGATCTCCTTACTGGTGATTGGTCTATTCAAATTCTCTACTTCTTCTTGATCCAGTTTTGGAAGGTTGTATGATTCTAAGAATTTATCCATTTCTTCCAGATTGTCGTATTGGTTGGCATATAGCTTTTCATAGTATTCTCTTATAATCTTTTGTATTTCTGAGGTGTCTGTCATAACCTCTCCTCTTTCATTTCTGATTTTACTTATTTGTGCCTTCTCTCTTTTTTTCTTGGTGAGTCTAGCTAAAGGTTTGTCAATTTTGTTGATTTTTTCAAAGAACCAGCTCTTGGTTTTATTAATTTTTTCTATTGTTTTTTTGGTCTCTATTTCATTTATTTCTGCTCTGATTTTTATTATTTCCCTTCTTCTACTGATTTTGGGCTTTGTTTGTTCTTCTTTTTCCAGTTCCTTCAGGTGCATTGTTAGATTGTTTATTTGAGATTTTTCTTGTTTGTTGAGATAGGCCTGTATTGCTATAAACTTCCCTCTTAGAACTGCTTTTGCTGTATCCCATAAATTCTGGCATGTCGTATTTTCATTTTCATTTGTCTCCAGGTATTTTTTGATTTCTTCTTTGATTTCTTCGTTAACCCAGTCGTTGTTCAGTAGCATTTTGTTTAATCTCCACGTATTTGTGGCTTTTCTGATTTTCTTCCTATAGTTGATTTCTAGTTTCATACTGTTGTGGTCAGAAAAGATGCTTGGTATTATTTCAATCTTCTTAAATTTATGGAGACTTGTTTTGTGGCCTAATATGTGATCAATCCTGGAGAATGTTCCATGTGCATTTGAAAAGAACGTGTATTCTTCGGTTTTTGGTTGGAATGCTCTGTATATATCTACTAGGTCCATCTGTTGTAGTGTGTCATTTAAGGCCAATGTTTCCTTATTGATCTTCTGTTTGGATGATCTATCCGTTGGTGTAAGTGGAGTGTTAAAGTCTCCTACTATTATTGTGTTACTGTCTATTTCTGTTTTTATGTCTGTTAATAATTGCTTTATATATTTAGGTGCACCTACATTGGGTGCGTAGATATTTACAAGTGTTATATCCTCTTGTTGGATTGTTCCCTTGATCATTATGTAATGCCCTTCTTTGTCTCTTTTTACAGTTTTTGTTTTAAAGTCTATTTTGTCTGATATGAGTACTGCTACCCCAGCTTTCTTTTCATTGCCATTTGCGTGGAGTATCTTTTTCCATCCCTTCACTTTCAGTTTGTGAGTGTCTTTAGGACTGAAGTGTGTCTCTTGTATGCAGCATTTAGTCCATTGACGTTTAAAGTAGCTATTGATAAGTATGTACTTACTGCCATTTTGTAACTTTTTTTTTTTTCTCAGTGTTTTAGTAGTCCTTCTCTGTTCCTCTCTTCTTCTATACAGAATTTATGGTCACTTTAGTTTGACCTCTGTCTGAAAGCTGTACTCTTTAACTCCCCTCCTCCCTCATGTTTTTGATATCATATCTAACCTCTTTGTTGTGCATTTGTATCCATTATGTTCTAATCATGGAAATAGATAATTTTTCCTATTTGTGGTCTTTTCTTTTCCCCTTAAATCAGTCCCTTTAACATTTCTTGTAGCACTGGTTTCTTGGTGACAAACTCCTTTAATTTTTGCTTATCTGGGAAAATTTTGATCTCTCCTTCCATTTTGAATGATAACCTTGCTGGGTAGAGTATTCTTGGCTGTAAGTTTTTTCCTTTTAGTGCTTTAAATATATCATGCCACTCTCTTCTAGCCTGTGAGGTTTCTGCTGAGAAGTCAGCTGATAGCCTTATGGGGTTTCCTTTGTATGTAACTGACTTTCTCTTGTGGCTTTTAGGATTCTCTCTTTATCTTTAATTCTGGACATTTTGATTATGATGTGTCTTGGTGTGGGCTTCTTTGGGTTTATCTTGTTTGGGGCTCTCTGTGCTTCCTGTACCTGGATGTCTGTTTCCTTCCTTAGGTTAGGGAAGTTTTCATCTATTATTTCTTGAAATAGATTCTCTGACCCCTTGTCTCGCTCTTCTCCTTCCGGGACACCTATAACACGGATGTTAGTGCATTTGATGTTGTCCCAGAGGTCCCTTAGACTGTCCTCAGTCTTTTTAATTCTTTTCTCTTTTACCTGTTCACCTCGGGTAATTTCTTCTAGTCTTTCGTCCAGCTCGCAGATCCGTTCTTCTGTATCCTCAAGTTTACACAATTTAGACAAATCTCTGGCAAACAAGACTAGTTTAATATTGTTTTAATAAAAACAAACTATGTATTTTATGAATTACCAGTGTTAAGTATAATTCAAGTGTACATTTTGATTCTACTTGAGTGTATTCTTCCTATACCTATATAGGACTTATTGAATAAGCTAGCATTACTTCTACTAAATGGTTAAGATTATTAAAAATGCAAAATTGCATTCAACCAAAATTGAATCATTATTCTGACAAACTTTATTTCAACAGTAATTATGTCAACTTGAAGATAATTTCCTAGATTTTTAGGTAACTTAAAAACCTTGGACTGATATTAAATTGAGTTAATTAACAGATAATCTTTAGATACATAGATTATTTATAAGTAAAATAGAATACTGAAATGTTGGTTATTAACCATAATTTAAATCTATATACTTTTACTTCTTATTTTTATATGCTACAGAGAGGCTACATATTTGGGCGTGTTAGTAAATGTGTTCATTTTGCCATTTTGAAAAATTTTACCTTAAGGGATGTATATAGATACAGAAAGAGAGGAATTCATCTCAATCTACAGGTCCTGCAGGTGGAATCTGATGGCAAGTTCTTGGCTTAGCTTCCTAGCCTCAAGAATTTTCTAATCCAATCTGAGATTCCTTATGAAACCTTCCAGCAAAGCAGACTTGAGAATGTAAATTACCATTCTTGTAGCACCTATGTAAAACATTAAGCCAAGTCTAATGAGATCAGTCTTATTTTACAAACAAGCATAAACTTTCTTTGAGATTACTTTTTTAAAATTTTTTTTAATTTATTTTATTTTTTTCCCCCAAAGCCCCAGTAGATAGTTGTCTGTCATAGCTGCACATCCTTCTAGTTGCTGTATGTGGGACGCAGCCGCAGCATGGCCGGAGAAGCGGTGCATCGGTGTGCGCCCAGGATCCGAACCCGTGCTGCCAGCAGTGGAGCGCGCGCACTCAACTGCTAAGCCACGGGGCCGGCCCATCTTTGAGATTACTTTTGATCAAAAGGCTGTAGGGAGAAATTTTGTGTTTCCGTGGAAAATTGTGCATCATCTATGGCACACCCTTCTGAGTTATTGGATTCTAACCTTGTTCATTGCCTTTGAACCGTTTTTACAATCCCCGAATATCTTTTCCATTTTTTCTCACTTTCTCCTGATTTGAGGTCACTGAGGACTAAAACTTGACTGCCAGCTCCCTCCCGGGTCGGGTTTCTAGGTCGCCTTTCAGGTGGCCTGTCTCCCCAGGATGCTAAGAGGCCCTGGGTGTTGACATAAACTTCAAGGGACTCATCTCCACTGCTGACCATCACAGGCCAGAATTCTCCCGGGACAAGCTGCTGTCTGTCACTAAGGTAGTTCGGTGAGATGCTCAGGTCATGAATGCCCTCAATACGAGAGGTGACCAAGACTTGGACAACACCACCAAAAGCATCGAAATTCTAGTGTGAAGAGACTCACTGAGTGCTGTGGAATGAATGAGGATTTTGTTTATTAGGAGCTCAGTAAGTGTCTGTGAATGAATGGTAGAATGAGCAACTTCTGTGGCTGATGACACAAGCCAGTAATGCCTTAAACTCCACGGGGCAAGGGCTTCTTCTGGCTTGTTTCTGGATTATGTACCTGTACCTGGAACAGCATCTACCACATAGCAGTCACTTAGCAAATAATGGAATGAATTAACGTCAGAACAACTTAAAAAATAATCATTTTTGATAGTCTGTCTGCTGGGATTTTTATTAGCAAGTGGAAGAAACCTAATTGGAACAAGATAAATAAAAAGGAGATTTAAGGAAACAGTGAAATTTAATGAAATAATACAAGGATTTGTCTTTGCTGTGGAACCCAATGCAGCTGTAAGAAGGACAGGGCTGCAGATGGGCCTCTGGCTCACCCGGATCAGGAATTTGAGCGCTCTTGGAATCTCTCTCCCTCTTCTCTGCCATACTGGCTCCCCCTTCCCTGGCTTCTGAGCTCCCTAGATTTGTACTGTATACCTACAGTCAACAAAAAAAGCAGGCTCCTCTTACTTCACAGCCTCAAGTCTAGACATTCCAGGGAAGGGAGTCCACTTTTACCAAGCCGGCTAAGCATTATAATTACCTGGTCTAGAGTCAGGTCCCCGTTCTCCTCGCCCAGCAGTCCTGGAGGCAAAGTTAAGCAGCAGAGCAACGGCTTTCATGGGAGTCATATGGATAGAGTGTGACTGGACATAGTTTCCTGGAAATAAGGGTGCTGTTCCCAGAACTCGGGGTGCTGGGCAGACAACACAATGCATGTAAATCACAGGGAAGTCTTCCCAAAGATGCTACCGGAAAGGGGTAGATAATTTCACGAGGCACTCTCTTCTTTAGAAATCAGGGAGTACTCTTCTTGGTGGGCACAAGGAGAAATCACGTTGCCCAGAACAGGATGTGCTTTGGGAACTCTACTGGGTTTTTCCTCCTCTGGATGAGACATGGGTGACAGCTGGTTGGAAAGTCTTTCTAGCCCAAACGCATCCTGCCATGTTCTGTGGGCAGATGACAGCATAGGGGACTCAACAAGCCTTTGTTCAAGCATCTGGGTGGAGCCTGAGGGAACCCTATCTGTGCTTGCAGATACCCCTTTGACCTACCTTTATAGCTTAACTGTATTTAAAAAAAGTTTTATTGAGTCATAATTTACATGCCATAAAATTCTCTTGTTTGAAGTTTACAGTTCAATTATTTGCAGTTTATTTACCATCACTGTAATCTAATTTTAGAACATTTCCATCATCCTAGGACCAGGAAAATAAAAGCATACCCGATAGCAGTGACTCCCTGGGTCCCCTCCCCGCTCTCAGCCCCAGGCAACTGCTGATCTACTTTCTGTCTCTACAGCTTTGCTTATTCTGGACATCTCATATAAATGGAACTATCCAATATGTGGTCTTTTGTGACTGGTTTCCTTCACTGAGCGTGATGTTTTTGAGGCTCACTCATGGTGTAGCCTGAGGCTCACTCATGGTGTAGTGTGAATCGGTACTGCGTTCTTTTTTATTGCCCGGTAGGATTCCCTTGCATGGATACATCGCCTTTGTTCGTACACCCATCAGTTGATGGACCTCTGGGTTATTAGTTTAACTGCCTTTTTTGAATTGATTAATTAGTTTTATTTTTTAATAAAATGGCATTTATCTCAAAACAAGTTACTGCTTTCTTAGTGGAGAGTTGTTTTACAGTTTGACCTAATTTAGATTTACCTTCAAAAGCATTCTGTTAAGTTTTCTTTTAATGTTATCTCGCCTCTGGAGCACTAACAATAAACTCAGAGAGAAGAGGGAAAATGTGATGATTTTATTTTATCATTGTTTCTGCTTTAAAATTTTTATGTTTCTATCTTATTATCTATTTGTTTTATTGTGAGTCATCTCAACATCTCTCTCTTGAAAGAGGAGGTACGTAAATAAGTAAAGCATTTTTTAAATGGGGAGTCACCTTTTCTGTGCTGTGCCCTGGTTTAGAGAATAGAATAGATTTTGCTTCAAGCGTGTTTTGTGCCAATATATAAGCATCAAAACTTTAGATGTGTTTGTAAAAAATGTTTGCATTTCTAAAGCAAACTTATACAATTTAATGCTTTTCTATGAACTTCATTCATCTGTGGGCTAATTGCTAGGGTTGTGTAATAATTTTTCTCAGACAGAATGTAGATTCTCCCTGTAAATGTCTGGGAGAAATAATTTTAAAATATGCTGACTTAATTGCTTCCACACAGTTTTCCCTTAACATCGTTACATGGAGAGGCAGAGGCACAAATGGGCGTTTATGCAGGAATGCCCATTTACAATTTCTCATTCTGTGCATAGTAATAAGATTGTTATGTATTTTCTTGGGCCATTCAAGGACCTTAACAAGCAATATCTTTATAAAGAAGAATTTTCTCAAATATATGTAGTTACATCTAATATTTTTGCTTAGCTGAAGCCTACTAATAGAATTTCCAAAGTAGTGTCTATCTATATTTTTCATGCATAGTAAGAACAAATAAAAACATTCTCCAGAAACATGAGGTCCTTATGATGTTATGATTGGGAATCTATAGTAATTACGCTATTTAAAATTTATTTTCCTCCTGCACTGTTCATTTAACTTTTATAAGACTGTGAATGTGAATAGAAGTTTTAAATGCAAGAGAAATTTAAAAAATGATATTAAAAGTGTTGAATTTTCATATTGCTAAGGCAATGGGAAATTATAGGATAGGAAATTATAATTTTATATATCATGATTTCATAGTTCAAATTTCCATTTTTAATGAAAGTTTAATTTTTTTACACAGTTACTTCCTCCCCATGTGTATCCTAAACAATCATAACCTCCATGACACTTTGAAGATCCCAAGACTTCTCTTTCCCAATTCTATCCGATTATAGATGTATATTAGCTGTGGCAAAGAACCAAATTTGGGCCCTAGTCCCTCACCTGAACACAAAAGAGTCTCTCCCTGAGTTTACAGAGCCTGGGCCCCTGGGGAGGGGAGGTGCTGGGACTGTCTCACACTGTTCTCATCACCAGGCATCTGCCCAGTAGGTATTAGTGCTCTCTCTGCTGGACCATCAACTACTCTCTCTTCAGCTTAACTTCCTAACCAGTGTGCAACCTCTTCCACGTGCTGTTTTGAATCTTTGTCCGTAGTTGGTTCTATATCCAAGGTTTACTGATGGCCTTTCAATGATGTCATTTCAGTTCCTTGCTTCCTGTGGGAACTAATCACATCCATGTTTGGTGAAATCTTGGAAACTTGAGTCACAAGTGGTAGAATAAATTGTCCTGTCATTGTTTTGGCTGACTCACTAATCACCTTTTTGGTCATCCAATATCTGAAACTATAGAGAATTTTCAACTGACTCTACTCCCCAATCCTTGGTCTTCCATTATGGGCTTAGATGCTCGTTTTTCTTGCTATTGTTGTTTTGTTTTCTCCAACACTTATCCAACCCCCATTTCATGTTTTTCTTCTCCATGTGAGCCCATGTTAAGTTGGGATAACCTAGCTTACATTTCCTTGGTACTTGCAATGGGAACTTTCCCTTTTCAGTACTTACTCTGTCAAACACTGGGTGTTACCATATTTAATAATTTGAACACCTGTGAAGAAGATGTTATCATCCCCACTTTACAGATGAAACACTGAGGCTCGTGTGACTTTTCCCCAACATCATGGGCCTAGGTGGATTTACTGGAAAGCACATGAAGTTTTAGGGCCTGTCCATTTATGAACCCATTCCTAGGCCTTGTACCTGATTTGGTATTATTCATAATGTTGTATTCTTTTTCTCAAAAAGGTCCCACTTTTTAAGCTTCAGGTCCCACAGTCTGTGGGTCTGCCCCAACCACACAACCGGTGTCTACACTAGCCTGGGCTCAGCCAGCCTGGCGGGGCTGGAGGCCAGCACCCCCTCACTCAGCCCCCAGCCCACCTCTGAGCATGGTGGGGAATTCTCTGCCAGGGTCATGGGCTTCTTCCCCAGATGCCTTCCTGCCCCCGGCCTCCCTCACCATTCAGGCCATGTGGCCATGTTCTGTGCTCGCTCCCCTTCCTGCAGGGGCTTAACTACAGCTCAGAACAAAGAGGCAAACGTGGATTTGAGTCCAAAAATAGACTCCTGAAATTGATAGTGGAAACGATCGACTTGAGAGCTAAAGAGCTTTTGATGTGCCCCTGCAGGCCTTCTGAGAGAGGAGATGGACTTTTTGAGCATTAAGAGGCTGTGAGTGGTGAGGATTCAGAGCACGAGTTTCTACCATCAACAACAATGGGATGAAGGCATGGTGACCGCAGAGCAGGGTTCCTGTCACCGGGAAGGAGGTAAATGTTTCTTTGGCCGGCTGGCAGGAGAATGAGCAGAGCGGGGGAACCATTCAGATGCCGCCGATGCTCCATGTGGAGGGGGGAAAGCAAGGTCTGATTGTTTGCTGCCTTTTCAGGCAAAGTCCTGGAGTGGGTGATGGTAGAAACCTCAGCGGAAACCCCCCCATTTTGAGGGGCAACCCAAGACACAGACGCTGATTCCCCGGCTTCTCAGGGAAAGCCCCAGGGAGACCACAAGCCCCACGGTGAAGCAGTGAGTGCAGGTGGTGCCTGGTGTCAGGGTGAAAGGCCTCGTGTGTTGGGGTGTCTGGAGGAGGGACCCCAGGGGCTTCCCAGACTCTTCTGTGCCACAGAGCAGGGGAAGAAGCAACGCGATTCCTCTGGACCCTGAGGGGCTTCGCAGTCCAGGGGTGCCTCTCCAGGCCTGTGGCAGCGGTGGGACATGGCCAGGGGCGGTGCCTGATGATGACAGCGGGTGTCTAAGGAGTCTTGTGACCATGCATTTGTGCAGCTGACACGGACACATGTGGGTAACCGTGGACTAGACACATTCCTCCCCTGGAAGGCCGTGTCTCCCCCAAACTTGGAGGAGAAGAGGAAGGTGGGAGGGGAATCTTGACTTGCCTAAGTACTCAAAAAAGCTTTTCAGCTGAAGAATGAATGAGGCCCTTTAATGGGGAAGGTCACATTTCAGCTTCAAAGGGCTTTGAGACCTAAATTCAATTTCAGAGAAAAAGCTTTCATTTTTGCAAACCTAAGTCTGTGACAGCAGAATTCATCCTGGATCTGGACAGATCATCTCATTTAGTTCCTCAGGAAAACTTTATGAGCTAGATGTTGTTATGAGCATTTTACAAATGAAGGGAAATGTGCAGAGAGCTCTATCTATTCCCCTAAGTTTATGCACTGATAAACAGCCCAGCTGGGTCTCCCAGGTCTGCCTTCATCCACAATGTTACCTGTCTCAGTTCTAGTGACGGTCTCCTTTCCATTTAGTTGTACCTGAGATTTCATCATCCCTGTAAGCTTTACCTTAGGGTCAGATCGAGGATGTAGAGAAATTGGAACCCTTGCACACAGTAGAAATGTCAAATGATGCAACCATCATGGAAAACAGTATGGAGGTTCTTCAATAAACTAAAAATAGAACTACCATATGATCCAGCAATCCCATGTCTGTATATTTATCCAAAAAAGTTGAAAACAGGATCTTGAAGAGATATCTGCACTCCCATGTTCATTGAAGCATTACACAATAGCTAAGATATGGAAACAACCTAAGTGTCCACCAACAGATGAATGGATAAAGAAAATGTGATATATATATACAACGGAATATTATTCAGCCTTGAAAATAAGGAAATTCTACAATATGCAACAGCACGGATGAACCTTGAGGACACTATGCTAAGTGAAATAAGCCAGTCACAGAAAGACAAATACTGCGTGATTCCACTTATATGAGTTATCTAAAATAGTCAAATTCATAGAATCAAAGAGTGGACTGGTGGTTTTCTGGGGCTGGGGGAGAGGGAAATGGGGGGTTACTTACCAAAGGGCATAAAGTCTTAGTTAATCAGGATGAATAAGTTCAGAGATCTACTGTACAACATTGTGCCTATAGTCAGTAGTATATTGTACACTTAAAAGTCTGTTATGAGGGTAGATCTCACCTAAGTGTTCTTAACATAGTATAAAATAAAAATGTTACTTGTCTCTGGGACCTTGAACTGTGAAGGTTCCTCTTCTGATTGAGGTTGCTTTTAACTGTCTCTCCTTTCATTGCTCCCTGACTCTGCCCTTCGCCCAACCATCGCTCAGTCCTTCAATCTCACCCATTTCTTTTAATGTCTCCAATTCAGGATTTGCTCATCTCTCTCTCCAGTCTGGACCCTCAGCAAGAAACTTCAAAGACATTTGCTGGCTTCTGTTTTAAAGCCTCTACTCTTTTCATCTCCCACCAGCTCTTGTCCCTAGATCCCCCCCAATCACCTCTTTTCACTCCTGCTTCAGGGGTTCAGCATTTCCAGAGAATGTCACAAACCATACTGATGCACCTGCTACAAACTTATGTCATGTCATTTCAGAAGGGCCCTGACTTCTGCTTGGGATTGTTGTTGTCAACTTAAAAAATAAATTGGTCAGTTATTTTACTTGAAAAACAAGTTTATTTAGGAATAACCAGAAGAATTGCAATTTGAGAAGTGCATGCTATGGGAAACCATAGGCAAATCCGGAGAGACAAAGGAAGGGGCTTTCTTTTATAGAGGAAAAAGGGGGAGAGGATGGGGCCATTCTAAATGAAAGTCCATTGGGGGAGAGTAACAGTTCAGGGTGGCAACAGCTTCTCATTGGCTGAGCTGTGGCGTTTCTGATTGGCTGGGCTATCGCTGGGTAGGGAGAGAAATCTTCCTTCAGTAGTCAAGTGCATGTACTTCCTGCCAGAGATGCAAGGGTACATCTCTTCCTGTTTGGTGTAATTGACAATGTGTGGTAGGGCATGAGAGCTCCCCCTGCAGGCCCTCCTGACTCCAATTTGGTCGAGGTTTCTTTTATTAATTTCCATATTGTATTAGCCTCTGTTGGAGTCCATGTTGCATTCTGTAGAACATCACACATTTACTTTAGTATCCTGACTTGCAAGCACTGACAACTTCTTAGGTTCTGGCCCCGCCAATCCCTGAGCCAAAGAGAACCCAGATCTATCAAAAAGCCTACTCTCACAACTAGGTCATTGTATATCTTATCTAAGGCCAACATCATTATAACCGTGACCTACCACTTCTCATCAAACATCCGCACTCCCAAATCTCGTCTTATAGTCACTTAGGCAGCTGTGATAACGGCAAGTGCACGGGACCTGCCATAGGAGGGTTGGGTTTAATGTGTAGCTTTACTACTTAGTAGCAAATTTCATGTCTAAATAGGGGTGATACTAGTCCCAGCTGCCCCCTTGTTCCCCGGGTTCCTCTAAGAAACAAATATGAGAAAATATGAAAAAGAACTCTGTAAAATGTAGTGTACCTCGAGGTAGGCATTATTGTTGTTACTAGATTGTAAATTTCTTGGGGCAAGATCTGTGCACATTTCCCCTTTGCATTCACTAGAGAATATAATGGATGCTTACAAAGCATGTCGGGAACTTGGATGGTGGCACAGGACCGGGCATGCCATCCTCCCTTGTTGCTTGTTTGTTTTTGCTGCCATCACCCAGGAGTGAGGGTGCCTGACAACCCAGGATAATCTTCCCCCATCCAGACCCTTAACTTCATCACATCTGCAAAGTCTCTTTTGCTGTATAATGTAGCACAATCCCAGGTTTTGGGGATTGGAATGAGGGCCTCTTTGGGGGCTCTTGATTAAGGCAAAGATGAGGGCTTTTGCCTGGATATGGGACAGAGGGCTCTGGGGTGGGATTTGGGAAGTGTGGAGCACAGACCTCTGTCTTCCCCAGTCACCACCAGCCCTGCCTTTTCTCATAGTCAGACCGTGCCTGGATGCTCGGGTCAAAATCCACCCACCTTTGTAATTGGTTTCAAATACGATGACGCATGTGCCGTTCTATTCATTAATTTTAGGGAAGGTTCTAATAATAAGCAGAGAAAATCAAACATCTAATTTAACCACAGAGAAATGAGAAAGTCTATGCTTTCTGCCATTTCCTTGTCAAAATGGATTCTATTTCTGAATAGTGGTTGTTAGAGGTGCCATTTTGGAAATATCCACCTAAAGTGTGTGCAAGTGGTTCAGGCAGCAGAAATGAGAGCCTGGTTAAATTTGCCTGGGGCATCAAGAACGGCTTCTGAGGGAACGACAGACCTGAGCAGGGCTTTGGAAACTCAGATGCATCTTGAGCACTCAAGTCGGGGAGACGTTCACATGCCCCAGTCTGGTGTGAGCTACCCGAGTGTGTCTGGGCAGGGGAGGGGTGGTGGTGATGGGGGCTCACTGGAGGGCTCTGGGAATAGGTACAGATGAGGAGGTTGCCTGGGCCAGACTGTGGTCATCCTCCACCAGGCTAAGGAGGCGACACTTTAGCCTGCAGGTGGTGATGGAGCCTTGGGAAGCCCTAGGGAAGTGACACAAAGGAGTTTGTGTTTGAAAAAAGGAAATATTGTTGAGTGTAGACTTGAGGGGGCTGAGACTAGAGGCAGAAAAATGACTTGGGGCACTTTTACAGAATGCCAGGGGGAAAATGATGAAAGTCAGTGGGTCACTGGCTGTGGAGACAGGTGAGAGATGGGGCGAGTCACCTCTCCCGCCATGGGCACCAGCTCCTGGCACCCTGGGCAGTCATGGTACAGAGAGAATGGGATGATGTGCCCCTGCATAATTTTAACCAATTCTAGAAAAAGAATGCATGAATCCCCACATAGGAGAGTGGAATATTCGAAGTCCCTTGCAGAGGAGGTTTTTCTCTCACGGGCTTTCCTTCTTAGGGACACCAGCACTGTCACTTGGCTGTCCGTCTTTCTCTAGTTGCCCCACCTCCATGCTCTCTGGCAGCTCCCACCCCATTCCCCACCAGTGAGCCCCTGGCTGGGCCTCGAAAGTCCCTCTTCGTCCATTCCCTGTTCACCTGGGCTGCTTGTGCCTGGAAAGCCTGGTCTCTCTGGTCAAACACGCTTGTCAAGTTGGCTTTTATACAAAAAAAGCGTTCTTGCCGGCTGGGGAACTGAGGTGCCCTCATCCAGCCCATCAGAGGAAGCACACCCCGGGGGGGACGGGCAGACCGGTGGGGAGGGCTGGGGATGTCTCAGTGCATTCAATGACAGCCTCAGCTCACATGCCAGCACACCATCGAGCACCACGCGCGATGAGGCTATGTTCCTGTGCTGGCTGATGATGCTCCCTCACACGTGGTACGACCCGCTGTGTTGAAGGAGGACTTCCGTGCAGGCCTGCGCACACAGCGCGTCCTCCCAGCAGTCCACCAGTGAACACGGCTGTCTTGGTGCCGTGGAAAAGCACTAGAGCCAGAGTAGGAGTGTGCAGCAAAGGTTCCCTGTGTCCACGAGGGCATAGTTCTGGGCGCGGCCTGAGTTGTCAGCATGATGTTTTTTTAACAGGATTTAAGGGACAAAAAGCTACCTTGTATCCAGTGTCTCAGCAGGATGGAAACATAATGCCACAGGAAGGCACGGGTCACAATTTATAAAAAGATGCTTCAGGTGGGCGTGCCTAGCTCTCTTTTTCCTGAGAAAGGATCTTGGGCAACTCCCTTTCCCCCATACCCCGCTTACTCCAGAGTCTGCAGACAGAAGGCCCGAAAGGATAGACTGCAGAGGAGCGAGATGAGGGCCATGCTTCTGAACCTTCATTGCCTCACGCAATCACGAGGGAGCCTTGAAAGTCAGGATGCCTGAGCCTCAACCTCTGGGAGTCTCACTGAAAGTTCCAGATTGGGCCAGGGCATCCCACGGTCTATGGCTCCCCAGGAGATTCATGAGTTCATCCAGGTGTCAAAGCAAAAAGTGTACCAGACAAAGTTCAACAGGCAAGGAAGACTTTCTCCAAGGCTACTGCAACAGAGGAGGGAGCCCAGAATGCAGTCTGAGTTCAACTCTGCGGAATCCAAGGGTGGCAGGGCTGGGGGTTGTAGGCCATCTGCATTTACCACCTGGCCTTCCCCAGAGGAAAGGTAAATTTTCTTGTATCTTCATTGCAGGAGGTAGTTTTACAACTTGGAGCAAGGCGCCCCCACATTCAGGCTCCTTCCCTCCCACAGAGCCTGGGAGATGGGGGTCTCCATTCCTTGAAGATGACGTGTCACAGGGGTGGCTCCGGGGTCCTTGAGAGAGACGTTCCCTGGGTTGTACGACTGGCAAGAGGCTTTCAGAAAGATTTACATCTCAAAGGGGAGGAGAAAGAAAGTGCAGTGACAGTTCTTCTGAAGTAAACGCTCTAGGCGAAGGTCAGGGCCTGGAGTTGGAAAGAGGCTGTCTGAGGGTTAGTCAAGGTGAGCCAGCGTGGAGGCCGTCTTGCCACAGGAATGAGACTTGTGTGACCAGCCCTAAGGATAAAGAGTAAAACGTTGTAATCCACGTAGAAATCATGAGGTTTTCAGCTAAAGGGGTGACCGAGGGGGTGGAGTTTAGAGCACCTAGTGGTGGAGGGTTGGGGTCAGCGTTCCAGAGGTGGTGGGGCCATGTCAGAGCTCTGCCCTGGGAAACGGACGGCGCTGGCTCCCCCGATCTCGTTCAGACGATGAAGATGGTGGCCTCTCCTCCCCTGCCCCTGAGTCCGTAGGTGTTCAGACATGCCAAGTTTGGGGTGCCCCGGGATCCACGGATAGAGACAGCCCAGCACTGTGCCGGGCACCACAGTCGGGAATCAATGAGAGATTTGGGACTTTGTTGCTAGATCTCTGTATCAGAGCAAGCCTCTGCGCTCAGCAGTCTGTTAACTGGCGTAATGGGGAGCTCTATTTTGAAAATAAACTCCTATTTCCACCCCAAAGTATAAAATCCTCAACTACTAGCCCTGTGGCACTAAATAGGGTGCCAAATTTTATTGCAATCATTAAGTTGCATTGGGGACTTTTGTGCTTTCATAGAAAGTTGGTGCAGTATGTTTCATATTTATTGGCAAAAGCCTTAAAATCCATGTTGGGAAGAGATTGGAAGACAAGAGACTACATAAAAATGTATTTTTATTGATCTTCCCTGCTTATCTAACTCGTCTAGTGATGATAAAAAGGTGAAGTGTTGGGTGGATGTATTTGATTGCAGAATCAGATCAACTGGCAGGCAGTTGGGAAGACTACTTAAGTAAAAATACAGACAGTTCCCAAATTCGCATAGTATTTAGTAGAATATTTTAAACTGAAGAAACAGAAAACGACTTTAACTCAAATATGAAGAATTCAATTGACTGTTTTGGCCAAGCGTTTATGAAGCGTCCTGCAGGGGACGGACCGCAGAAGCTTGCCGCCCAGATGTCTACCATTTCAGGGCTTCGTAAGCTTCTTGGGAATAGAATTAGCAATGCACCAGAGCTCTAGTCATTTTGAAATTAAACTGTGAACGTCAGGAGGCAGATGCTCTGACGGGTGGTAATGAGGTGAATGTTTCATCATTCTTCCAGGAGACCCCCAGGGACTCTGGCACCCTCTGCTTTGGCTCCTCACTGTACAATTTTCCATTTTTATGCTTATTTGCCTCCTTCACTAATATGGGCTCTTTTTCTGACTATCACTGCTCTGTCAACCCCAGCCCTTTGGGGTCAATTCTTCCCCCAGTCCGTTGGTTCTAATGGGGCTGTCAATAGTGGCATTCTGTCCCCTGGAGGCCTCGGAGCAGGTGACGTACCATTTCCCTGAGCCCAGGGATTAGCCTAGGGTGGGTGTGGAACCCAGCCCAGGCCTGGCAGGGTGCTTTCTGGGCCTTACTATTTGGGGCTTTAGAAGAAGGGAGAAGCCTTACTTTTGTGTGTGTGTCATGGTAATTGGAAGACAAAATTTTGAGGTTCTTAGAAGCCATTTTCCTTTTAAAATAGAGAGAGGATATCTAAGCATAAAAGCATTGCTTCACGCGGAGACCCAGAGACAAAGGCAAGAATAGAACGAGAGTGAGAATCCCGAGGCATCGTTTTGGTGCCTGGATTCAGCTGTGCTGAGTCCACCCTACCACGGGCTTACGTGAAGCCAGAACATTCCCTCTATGGGTTAATCTACCAGATCGATGTTCATAATTCACAGTTGGAAGGATCCTAACTAGTACGGTAGCTTTATTCCTCAACAACAACAATAATAATTATGATGATAGTGATAACTGTGGGGATGCTGTAGCAGCAGCTGATGGTATGGAGGGCTCGCTGCGTCCCAGGCACTGTGCTTGGTGGTTTGCAAGTGTGGTTTCATTTAATTTTCAAAATGAGCTTTGCAGATGAGAAAAATGGCGTCAGATAAGCTACCCAAGACCACAGCCCAAACAAGCAGATGGCCCCAAGGCCCAGTGTGACGTCCAATCCTGAGTTTTTTTCTCCTCTGATGCGTCCCCTTCAGTCAGTGCTTACTCTTCTCATTCACCATTATTTACATCACCACGTGACCCCACGGCCTTGAGGGTGATAAGTATTGATTGGATGCATGTATGTGGGCTTGCTTGGTGACAATGTGAGTAGACCTGTCCTGTCCCTAAGGTATTAATAGCCGTTACTGCTGAATCCTGTATTATGTGCCAGGGCTGTACGCATGCCTCATTTAGTTCCCGTGACGGAGGCCAGCATGGTGTCCATTTGGGGATGGTTCTAGGACACCTGAGGCTCTGGAGACCAAAGGTAAATGGTTGTAGGTGGCAGAGCACTGGACTCTGCCTGTTTCAGCTGAAGCTGTGTTTTCTTGCCATGGTGTTAACACTGGGGAAGGGAAATAGGCTACTGTTTTTGAGCACTTATCACACACTCTGTATTTATATGTTGCTTTTGTGTCAGACTGTCCCACAGATGAGGAAACTGAGGCTCCAAGAAGTTCAGCCTCTGGCCCACGCTCCCACCACTAACGACAGGGGCTTGGAGCCTGAGGCTGTGCTACTTGTTCTCACCCCAAACCAGACGGCAGGTGTCAGGGCCACAGTGGGGGCTGATGAGGGTTGCATTTGCTTCTTGTTGTCCTTGGGAAGGTGAGTGGTGAGAAGTTGTGAGTCCTGAGGGAGGCAGCTGGCCTTCTTCTGTGATGCCAGAGTGGACAGTCGTTGCCCGGGGGTTTGGCCTCACACCCCAGGGAGGACCTGGTTTCACCGGGAGGGAGGCCCCCTCTCCAGGGTTCTGTATCAGACTAGCTAAACCCATGACAACTGCGACTTCAAACTAGGGCCAGGCTCTGAGCGCTTCTCGCCAGGCCCGCCGCTGCCCCCTCTGCTCCAGCACCGGCCCTTCCTGCCTGCATTGTGGCAGCAGTCTCCTACCCGGCCTCCTGCTTCTGCCTTGCCTCCTCCTTAAAAAGGAACAAGGTCAGGCCAGGTGACCCCACGCTGGGGTCGGACGCGCCATCCGCGTGCTTTGCAGCCCGCTTGCCACCTCTGCTGTGGCACGTATCTGTCGTCTGATGCTCATCTCCGCATCTCCCTGTCTGACTGTGCGCTCCCTGAGGGCAGCAGGGACTGTGTTTCATGTTGAAGGCCCTGGCTTCAGCAGGTGTGGAGAGCATAGTTGTGTGTGGTGAGTTCACGAACAGTCGCCGTAGGACATATAGAGGCAAATGAGGACCACCAGTTCCTATGCTCTCTGTAGAGGGAAATGCAAAGTCTTCCTTTAACACAATGGATCAAATCTTTGGCAGTGTTCATTCTGTTTCCTTTTTCTAAGGTTCATTTTTATCATTTTAGTGATAATCCTTTAGGTTACTTTTTTTCTTAAAATTAAAAAACAAATGCCTCTCATAGGTCTTCAAACTCTTATATTTGGGGTAGGAATATTGACATCTTTATCCTAGTACTACTTCTGATTTATACCTGGAATGAGCATGTTAACTTATCATTGGATCAGTTTCTTAATAATACAATATTATTGGCATTAGAGGTACACATACTGTAACAGTATTTATTAACATACTTTACGTTTATATTGAACACCTATTCTGGACAAGGTACTGTGCTATATGCTGGATTAGCATGGACCAGAAATTACATAGGGTTCCAAAAAGGCAAAGATGTGTACCCCAAAGACCCCTTGGGACCCCGTGAGTGGACACCTGAGGTGGATGTCACACCTCAGAGGGATGGCTGCAGACAGAGGGCGTGTGTGGATACAGGGTGACCCTAAAACAGGGTGTCTCACCCCCCTCTGTTGACATTCGGGGCCGGTCATTCTCTGTTGTGGGGCTGTCCTGTACATTGCAGGATGTTTAGCAGCATCCCTGGCCTCCACCGGCTAGATGTCAGTGGCACACACACCGGTTGTGACAACCACAAATGTCTCCAGACATTGCAAAATGTCCCTTGGGGGCCAAGTTGCCCCCAGTTGAGTACTCCTGTCTGAAAACAACCCTGGACATGTTGCTGTGCTATGTCATTGTTTCCTGCAGAATCTGGAGCTTTCTTCTCAGTCTCGTAGCTTTGAGGAAGGGACTTTCTAGATTGAGAAAGAAGTGACCCAGTCCTGGTGAATGACCTGTAACTCACAAGGGATTGGTCTATCACTGAGCAACTCAGTCTATTGCTTCACCAAGTGCAAAGCCCAGAAAGCAAAGAGGACAAAGCTGCCATCTGTGGCGTTAGGATCAGACGTCTCGATTCGGATCTTCCAAGCGTAGCGATGTGTTGTTGCCATAGCAGTTCTGCTCAAGAGTCTTTTGGACAGAAAGTGAGAACTCTTGCTACTGAGGGAACAACGTTCTTGTGCCAGTTGGTGAGGGCTGGCTGCTCCCAGAGGAAGCCTGGTTCTAATTAGAAGAGAAAGTTGCTTGTTGAATGGTCAACCAGAACCAAGGCAGTCAGAGGTTTTAAGGGAAAATATTATCAAATCAGGTCAGCTTTTATCTTTAGAGTCAACATGTTCAACTTTAGTGGTAAATTCACCATAATTACATTGAAAATGGTCCACTTAACCTCTTTTAGCCTATGAATTGGACATAATTGTATTTAGTTCATACGGTTGTGATGAGGATTTAATGAGATAATACACATGGTAAACTCAATAAATATCAACTTTATTAATATAATTAATATCAATAATGGATATAATTAATGATTAATACTATATTATTAATAATAGTATCAGTAATGATATCCTCCTATAAATTAGGCAGGTGTGTAAAAGTATGTCTGTTTACAATGGGGAAACTGAGGCTCAGAGAGTAAAATGTTTTGCTCAAGTTCACCTGAATAGTCACCGTGTGGACTTGAACCCATGTCTTCTGATTCTAAGCTCAAGGTTCTTTCTGCAGCACCACTCTGAACTTGAGACAAAGGAATGCTCGTACCAGCAAATCAGAACAGTGGTTCCCTAACTGGGGAATCCCGGATGCTTGTTAAGAATTGACGTTTCTCAGCCCCCTCCAGACCTGGTGTGAGAGCCTCCGGGGATGTGACCTGGCTTCTGTGTTGTCAGCACTCCCCGCCTGCCCGCCATGATTCTTATGCAGCAGCCTGGCGTCTCAGGCTGGCGTTTGGAATGTGGAACCAAGCCCTCTACTCCACCCCACTCGATAGGGCACAGATGCCCACCGTCCTTCCTACCGGGGCTTTTCTCTCTACTTCTTCTCATTTTTGTATCTTCTGCTTGTCAACAATTTGCCTTTCCCAATTACTTGACTCTGGAGTGGAATTTTTAGATGATTCTGGATGTGTTTAGGAATCCATAGGACTTGCTGATGGATGTGGAGGTGAGGGAAAGAGATAATTGCATATATTTCCAAATAATTTTTGATCTAATTAAAATAGAATATTTCTCTAATTCTCTTCAAGTTTTACATATCTTCATAATAGGAATCCCAAGATGCGAGCTTTCAGTAGAGTACTCCAACTATGAAGCATGAAGATGTTAGCTTCAAGCCCACTTTGAAGAAGCCCCTTGTTAAGGATTTTGGGTATAATTGTCTAATTATCTTTCATTTAAGCCATCTTTGAATAGGCCATTGTCTCTGGGCAACATATTAGATTCTTGTAATATCTCTTCCTGTGACAGCTGGTTTCTA
The DNA here is from genome assembly GCF_057802395.1 of Ceratotherium simum simum. NCBI lineage: Eukaryota > Metazoa > Chordata > Mammalia > Perissodactyla > Rhinocerotidae > Ceratotherium > Ceratotherium simum. Next base: position 61,972,033 of record NC_141913.1, read on the forward strand.
TGAAACCATGACAACTGCTTAGGCCGAGGGTACTTTGCACAAGTATCACAGCTAAGTGATTGCACTCTTGATTGCTAAAGTACTTTAGTTCACTTAAAATCTCTGCTGGTTGCATTTACAGTGGAAATCAGCAACAGGAATTAATTACACTAAATCTATGCAGTCTATCATTTATTAGTCTATTTATTTTAATTGTAGTGTCCTATGTGTGTGGTTTTAAAAAAAATCCGTGTTTTCAGCATGAAAGCAATGGGACATAAAAGGAACAACAAGCTTTTCAGCCTCTGACAAGGCTTTCAGCTTCGCCTCCTTCACTAGCAGGCATCAGCCAGTGATCATTCCTAATGTCTACTATCAGTTCCAGGTTTGGCTAGACACCATAGAGGAGGGCTCCGTTAAATGAAATTCAAAATTTGCAAAACACTGCTGAGTCATCTGTAGGGAGCTAAGCATGCAAGCTGATGGGCCAGCTAGGAAGTTATTACAATAAACCAGAGCAGGGGTGATGGGGCTTGGCCCCGGGCTTGGCCTCGGTGAAGCCTGGTCCATGAGGGACCTAGAGATACTCAAATCATCCTAGGGTAAAGTGCTAAGACTGGAAATCCAAGCTAAATACTTTCAAAGTAAAAAAAAATCTGGTATGAGTCTAGTTATTGTTTGTCATTAATTACTTGCACAAAAGGCAATAATTGCTAAGGTAATTCATTGTCTATTTAGAGCTAAATGTACCAAAAGGGAGATGCTTAACAGATGGCCATGTTAGGAAATTCCTGGCTTTTGAATCTGTATGAATATATTAGGATTGAACAAACACCATCCGAGCTCTGCACATGATAAAATGTCGTATGACACTCAGGTATCAATTACAAGAATGATGCCATCTACAAAACAAGGTGTATGCAAATAGTAATCTCTTCTGATTTCCCAGGAATCTAGATATTCTTCAACTACACCTGTGGTCATAACTTTACAACATGTAGACTATTGATGATAAGTTTTTTGGGGGACATTTTTCTATTAAAAATCCTACCTCCTTAATGGTGCCATTGTGTATAAATTTAGAATCTTTACCTCATTGTTCATGTCTGTATGTCCACCAGCGTGAAAATGAAAGTCTTAGTACTCTGAACTGTCTCTCACCACAGATACCAAATTATGATGAATTACTTCTGCAGAATATTGTGATATCTCACTTGCTCAATGAACTACACAGGATTCTAGTCGGCCCATCATATTAGTGTGGATAAAGGTAGCCAGTAGAAAAAATGCGAGAGAATTCAAGCATTACATAAAAGTTAATCATTCACAGTTACATATGTAACTAGAGAACAATAACTATGTGCATGTAAAAGTCCAGAAGGTAATCATCATTTATCCTGCCCACGTATAGAAAGCACATCTGGAAATTATTGTCTTAAAGGCCTGGACTAGTAATCGATTATCTCTAGTAGCATGGAATCCGTTGCAGCGTTAAAAAGATTACAAAGAATATCTTACACACCAAGCTGCTCGGTATAACACACCAAGGCCCTCTTCTCATTGGCAGGGACAGAAATCCATTCCAAACTTCTTGATAATAGAGTATACATCAAAATAGTTCTTAGTTCATCTAATTCCATCACAAACTTAGCCATCACTGGTTCTTTTTCAATTATCAGCAAAAGATAAATCCTTATATGGTATTGTGTCTGACATGGGACTAAATTACTCTAAGTTAATTTGAGAAATCTATAAGCAAAGCCTGTGGGAGATCAAGATTTGGCCACCCTGAAATATATCTCTTTACCTTGATTGTTTTCTCTGAGGGACATTTGACCTCCCCCACAAACTGCCTAAAGAATTTAAAACAAAAGATCTGTTTCAGGAAGGAGTTATTATCATGACTGCTATAAAGATAATGTAGGATAGAGGTTACAATAGAAAAGGCACCAACAAGCCCATCTCATCGGGAGTTCTGTCTCTCTGGCCACATTCTTTGGATGGCCCTGCGAGGAGTTGCCAGACAATCATTTACAAGGGAAGTCTCCATTTGTAAAGGTATCTCCCTCTCTGTATTGGGAAGAGGAGGGATGAGCTCATTTCTAGAGACTTATCAATGTGGAAGGTGAGGCATTGGGGCTGCATAATAAACCTTACTCTTGTTTACTGTGCTTTAGTGGTAATCTCCTGTAACTGACTCCCCCAACCCCCAAAATCCTCCTTTGTCATTGGCTGAACATGGTATTTAAGACGAGAATTTCTGCTATTGTGTTGAGAAACGCAGTGTCCCTGCTTTCTCCCATGTATACATGTTATTAAACTTGGTATTATTTTCTCCTGCTAACCTGTCTTGTTGATTATTTGGCCAGCCATAAGAACCTTAAGGAAAAGGGCAGAGGGAGATTCTCCCTCTTCCCCCTACAGCCATTATGCAGTCATGATCAAATCTCATTAATTGCAAAAAGTTATTAAGCTGAACTTGAAGGCTATTAGGGTAACCTGAAATAGATAGTTCCAGAAAATAATAGTGATAGAAATAAAATAACAGCACCATTAATAATTAAACAACAATAATTATTATTATAAAAGACCACCAACAAGTTTTTCATTTCTCAATATGTCATTTCATGCCCAATATTAAAATCTAGTCTTGTTGTTCTATTAATAAGATAATATTCCATTAATGAGATAATATTCCATTGTCTCAATCAAGACCAAAGGATGATATATGAGGCAAACTAAATGAATTTCAGATGTTTCTCTTTTTATGTCCCATCTTGGCTCATTTATATCATAGACACACATATTTGAGAAGAACGATGATGCTTTTAGCAGCTTTCCTCCAAGGCCCCTCGACATTTCGTGGAACCCTGGAAAGATCTCACAGCGAGGAAGATAATCATTCTGTTCTGGCCTGTGTGCCTGCTGGAGTGGAGTCACCTGGTTTGGCGCCATCATAGCATAATGAAGGGAATATTTTAACCCTGAGAGGCACTAGAGAAGTCTGGGTGCTCTGTGAGTTGAAGGGTGGGGACGATAGCTTAATATTAATCTTCTTTCCATTGTTTTGAGTTTCTACAAGTGCTTCCTATGAAATTTGTTTTGAAGCTAGAGGAACTAATAGTGTCTCACTGATAAAAGACTATCTTGTGAAGACAATATTGCATATATTTTTTGAAGTTGTTATATATTATTTGATAGTGGTTTTTTGACTCCTGTATAAACTCTTTGGAGGAGAGCTCTTAAATATATATACACAATTAAATATATATAAAATATATGTATTATTGCATATTATATATAATATATATAAGTATATATATTGTTGCAACTCCTATTAAAAATATTTCTTATAATAATCTGTGGCATTAAATGCTTCATCTAAATGAATAGACTTTTACAAGCTAAAAATAATCGTGATCAATGAGTATTTTCTTTAAAAAGTATAGTCAACATTCTGTCTGGAGGTGGTGACCTCTCTTTCTTATCCTTCAGCACTGAGTGGAATTCTCATGATCGTGGGCAAATGACACAGGTCCTCTGTGACTCAGTTTCCTCATTTGAAAGAGCAGGAGGTCAAATCAGATGCTCACTAAGGCCCCCTCCAGCTCTAACACTGTGAGCATATGATACTTCCATGTACTTGCTGATTGATTAGCTGATCAATCGGGTTCAAGGAAAACACTTGTTAGTTGCATTGTTCAATTAGTGACATTAATGCTACTTATACGAAATTACCATCTAATGTTCCCTGTTTCCAATCTCTTTTGAATCCTTAACATTTTCTTCTTTGGAATATAAGATGTGATTGCTCTTTTAGAATTATAATTCTCTACTTGACTTCTAATCATAAAAGATTATTGAGAGAGGTCTTAGAAACTATTTGCTCTAGTGCTATTTTTCAAATACTTCTGGAGAAGTCCAAGCACTCTATAGACGTTAATTCATCAACCTAATTACATCTAGTAAAAGACAGTAGTTTGATGATAAAGAATGTGCCTCTCCTGTTTTGACTGAGATTTGATTGTATTGCACTAATTTAGTTAAGAAATTTGCCTGATTCCGTAGACCCACATGTCTATGTGAAATGAGGTTGGCAAGAGGCTCAGAACCCCAGCTCCAATGGGTAGAACAGGCAAAGAGAGCAGGGGAGAGCCACTGCCAGCTCCCTCCAGCAGGGCACTTCCCCCCGTTGGTTGGTTCCGAGGTCACACTCCCAGGACCAGAGCGGGGGAGGGCTGAGGGAACACAGGGCTGGGATATTGGTTCACATGTGCTGCTCTTATTTTCTGAATGGTTGCTTTCCATCCACCCTTCATGACCACAGTACCTTAGTCTACGACTGTAAAAATGAAGTGAAACTGTGCCTTGTAGACATTCTTTTATCTCCACCCTCAAAGTATCTTTTTACCCCTTGAATAAGTTTTGAGTGTTTTTTTTTTGGTGCTAGCTTTTTAATTTGTGTTGACCATGCTTCAGATTAGCTTCTAAGATTCAATGAAGACCCCCATCTCTTGCTGCTGTGATGCTGCTCAATCTACCCAGTTGTATTAAGGCTTGTTTTTTCCGAGCCATGATGTACAATAGTCAGGGCAATAAATAATAAACAATGGATTACGAAATTACCAGCCATAAAATATATAATATTTTAGTAAATAATATGCAGTAGAATGACAGTGTATGATAGAATATACAATAATGTAGTGTACTCTGAATTATCTTGAAAATCTGGTAGAATGAAAATTTGAGTCGTCTGCATGGGCAGTCACCTGAATGCATGACTTGGGGAGATGGTGGCTGAAGCTCCTGTATAAAAATACAAACCCTCATAGTTTATCATCTCATCCTCAGAGTCTTCCCTTGGGATTCTTTGGGAGTTTTCAGTAAAATCCAAGTTCCCTGGAAAGGAGCCACACCGTCAATGTTTACTAATTAACCTGGAATTCTCAGAGGTTAGATTATTGGGATGAATTGACAGCTGAGTGCACCACTCTGAGAATGGCAAACAAGGACCTGCCTTTCCCCAGCACCCCAAATCTCACACCCTTGACACCCCTGTGGAGCCCCATCAGGTGAGAGGGAGACAAAGGAAGAATTCACACTGTAGATGGGCAAGGAAGGTTTGTACCTGGCACTCCCGTCAGACCCTGGTGCATAATTTTCCATCAAAGCTGTAACATACACAGTGGTTAGTTCTACAGTGCAACCAGAATAAGAGATCAGCTATGGATTTGTCAGATGGGACTTTATCAGGTGGGCTTCCAGAGAAATAATACTAGTAATCAAGCAGTGGTCTGGCATTCACAGAGAATAAGCAGAAAACTCCCAGGTGCCCCTTCCTACATTATTTGATATTCTCTTAAGTCAGAACAGCTCCAGGGACTAGATCTGAAGGTGTGTTCTCCACCACGGTCACTGCAGCTACTGTGAGTTTCTGGAGGCTTCTCATCTCTGCTTCAGGCCAATTCTAGCATCTGTGAACAAATGTATAAATCTAGAAAGGGTAAGAAAGTGGAGGAGTCCTCTGTCTGCCACGGAGGCTGAACTTTTCAAACACGAGGCCCCTGGACCAGCAATGCTTCTTCCTTTGTGCTAAGTGGATCGCCGTGGCGACAGGCTCCCAAGGGCATGCCAACGGTTTGGGGAAGTTATTGTATTTGGGAGCTTATATATAACTGGGACTTCATCCTACTCCCATGGCTTATTGAGAATTGTATTGTCAGGATGTCTTAATTTCTGAAAATTTTGCCATCAAAATGGTCTTTGCCCCTCCTGGGCTCTCTTAGGCCACCTCAGAACTAAGGGCCCACAGCTAGTGGGTGAGTGGGTCCTGCAAGATGAAACAAGCTGGGGAACCTTGATGACTTTGCTTAGGAAAAATATTCCAAAATCCAAGCAGTCACGTTGCCAACTTATTAAAAAAAGATAAAACGGGGGCCGGCCCAGTGGCGCAAGCGGTTAAGTGCGCACGCTCCGCTGCGGTGGCCCGGGGTTCGCCGGTTCAGATCCCGGGTGCGCACTGACGCACTGCTTGTCAAGCCATGCTGTGGCGGCGTCCCATATAAAGTGGAGGACGATGGGCACGAATGTTAGCCCAGGGCCAGTCTTCCTCAGAAAAAGAGGAGGATCGGCATCAGATGTTAGCTCAGGGCTGATCTTCCTCACACACACACAAAAAGATAAAACGTTTCCACATTTGGGACTACCTATATATCTGAATTTACACAAAATCTTAGAAACTTCAAATCCTTTTTACTGCCAGGATATTCATGTTAAGTAAATGGGAAAAAAGTTGAATCTTTAGATTTAATTGGTGCCTCAGGATATTCTACATGAACATTGGCTGTAGCTGTAGACATAGGAGGTTTGTCTACATTGATAGCATTACGGAGTGTTAAAAATTTTGAGCTATAAGCTTGTTTACTTATTTCTTTCTCATCAAAAGAGACCAGATAAATTATTTTGACTATTGAGTGTCAAGTTTCAATAGGCCCTTGGCATTCACGTTTATTATTCGTAGTTTTAATTATATGTGAACATTCTAAAGGTTCAAGACACATAGCAATTTGAATTTTGCTGAGATAAGTGTTTAAATGCCATCTACCATGAATGTGCACAGAAGCAAGTCCCTAAGCTAATGACAGAACCTTGCCCATCACTTGGCATCTGTATCCCAATGCACCTTTGCTCTTAGATCAACAATTCATATTTATGAATTGGGGAATTCAAGAGTCTTAAAGAGTATCCCTTGAAACTAAAAGTCAGGAATCTAATGTAAATACTTCTTAATTAGAAAGTCTGAAGTTTTTACTCTCATCATTTAACAAATTAAACCCAGATATCTGGAGATTGCTGAGCTTTGCCAACGTTATATTGACAATCAATCTCACTTTTAAAAGCTCTGTGGCATTAAAAAGATAATGACATCACAGCGTTTTCCTTAATTTGCATGTCCCCTAGATGAGTGGTCTATTTCTCATTCAGAGTAGAAATTGTTACATTAATTGAGCTGCTTTATGCTGGGAATGGTACAGGATTATGATTTAGTAACATTTTCATTTTAACTACTTAAACCCTAGTAATAGAAACGAGTTTTTTCCTCTCCCCATGGTGATGTGGGCAGAGACATGAGCTCTCCCATGTAATGAAAACCTGCAGCTCAAACCTGGGGGGCCTCCAAGCATCTTGGCTCAACATTAAACTCTCAGTCTGGACAGAACAGAGCTCCCCGGCTCCATTCAATGTGACCTGAGAGGCAGGCATCCAGAACTCACGCCTCCACAGGAAGAAGCTTGGACTGGTGCAGCTTCACCCCAAGAAAGTCTGGAATGGAGGATATCTCACTTTTTGCAACCTTAATTTTAGTAATTTTTGTAAATTAATTGCGTAGGGGACACACATTTGTAGCTACTAGTGTCATTCATTGGTGTCACTTGAAATTCCTCATAATGATTGGCAGCAGGTCTGCAATTATATTAAGTTTGAAAAAAATCTGTGTTGAAATAATCACTTTCTGCTGAATATTTTGGCACATTTTATTATTGACTGGATTATAACTTGGGGCAATAGCAAGGAACCAATAGTTCTTGTTCATAAAAGAAAAATTAGTACTAGAAATAACTATGATTATTGAAAATCAAATCATGACTTCTTTCCTAAAGTGCATGTGTATTTTTCAATGTATAATCCATTGTCTCCTTTCTTTCTACAGGACAGGTGAGAATTTGCCCTGAGATAATAGTGAACAACATATTACAAGCACCAATGTGGAAGTTTCTTTCATGACGTCAGGTCTTTTGGGAAGCTGAGTCTTTCAGGAGAGCATTTAAATCATGACTTTGTAGCATGAGAGTGTTAAAACAGCCTTGAAATGCCTCAGCGGACACTGGCTCCACGCATGCTGCCCTCGTGTAGGTTGTTACTCACATCCAGCCTGCTGTCTGGACAAGGCAGTTACTTTTCTGCTTTCTCGACTCCTCTTATTAATTCCATTACCAACTGGGATGTCAAACGACAAACGGAGGCAATAGAATTCTATGCTTTAGTTTCTGCCTAGTGTGCAGATGAGGACAAGTCTCCAGAGAAACCGTAGTTCCTGCTTCCCTTATCTTGAGAACCACTTTTCATGGACGGAGCATCTTACGAAGGAGAAGGTAAGCAGCTCTAAGTCCATGTTTTTCTAGAAGACCTCAATAATTTTGCTCCCCACCCCTGCAAATCTCATCTGGCAATGAAAGACAGTTAAAAGTAGAATTAAATGTTCTACAATCATAAGCATCCAAATCCATCCTTTCTCCAAATAGCCAATTACCAAAGAAAGAAGACAACGATGCTTTTTCTTCAACTGTGAATCGCCATTCACCAACAGAGCACCGTGTAGGAAACGCTGCAGGGTCATTTTCATAAAGTGGTCAAGCTCATTGGGCAATAAACACACGTCACCCCAGAGCAGTGACGGCACTTGGGCAGTATCTTCAGATTTAAGGAAAGAGCTTAAAATTCAAAGCAAACATATAAATAATTGTCATAAACTCTGTCCACATTTTGGCTTACTACATTCAATTTTTTTCTACCAAGACCTCACTGAGGTGAGACTTGGCAGTAGAGACAACAAAAGGAGGAAAAACTCCAGAGTTCTTGGTGTTTTCTAATTATCATTCCATTATTACATTTAATAGAGTGAAAAAGAAGGTAAGATGTGAGCAAACCTAAAAATGGTGATGGGTTACATTTCACCTTAATAGAAATCAGAAAATATATATTTTTAATGTGTGGTGCTTAGTTTAAAAATTAAATTATCTTCATGCTCAATATATTTAACAGATTTATTACACATAATTTTCCAAAGAATGTCAGTCTCATTCAGGGTCTGCTGTGTGTTTCAGAAACCAGTAAATGGACAATAACTCCCACAGATCACCACCCTAACCATCTGCAAACCTAAAAAATGTATTATTAATCCCCTTACAGACATGGCCATGTGAGTTCCATCTTGATACAAAATACAGCCAATTTTCAGTTTTCTATGCTAAGAAAGAACAGTTCATGCCATCTGGTTGTTTTAAGACAAGTTTTGGCAAAGCTAATATCCAGGTGCTTGTCTCTGTGTCAGAGATGATATGAGGTTTCGTTTAATCTTCACAACCAACCCGTTTTACCCAGGAGGAGGAGGATGGTAAATTCCCCCTCAGTCTCAAAGCCAGTTAGCATGGGAGTTGGATTTGGAAACTTGGGGGAAAAATGTCTGGGCCACCTGACTGGGGCCAGGCTGGTGAGATGCTGGTGCTGGTGCTGCGGTTCTATTTCCTTCTGGGTCTGGATGGGTTCAGGACTGGGCCTGTGGATTGTGAACACGTCTGTGCACCTAGACGTGAGGTTGTATGTGATGATGCAGGGAAGCCTGCAAGAGCAGACAGGGGTCCTTGTCCCAGTGGTTACTTATCTCTCACTGAGCCACCCCGAAACAGACCGGCTCCCTGAGGACATTGACCGTGCATGTGACAGGGGAGCCTGTAACTCTCACTTCCACACAAGGGCTCTCTCCGTACTGGGTCTCTGCGGTGGGAAACAGGGAAGATGCCAGCTCACCTTCCCCTTGGATGTGGGGAGTTCACCCTGTGCCACCCAGGTAAGTGGGACCAACTCAGGTTCCCTGAGGGCCTTGTGTTATCTTCCCTCCTGTCCAAGTGGACCCTCATGGTGACCTCTGTGTCCTCCCAAGGCAGGTGGCATATTCAGTTCCACTCACATCTTCAACCACATGGACTCCAGGCCCTGCTCACGGTCTGGTGTGAATATAAATATTTGGTCATTTTATTAAACAGTGATTTTTAAGCATCACTACCATGTCTGAGAGTAACCTTTTCCAAAATAGGAGTTTTCTGAAATCAGAATCTGAAACGTTTTGCTGACCTCTCCCTTGCTAATTTTCCTCCTTCTGGCCTTAGCAAAAATGCCTTTGTTTGCTGCATTGAGAATCCTCAGGACTACCCAGGTATGGGACGGCCCAGCGAGAACACAAAGTTCCTTCTCTGATGGCAAAAACGTCTCTCTCATCTTGCTTTTGTTTGATCTCTTAATCCTTCTTTCCTCTGGAGCCTGGGAATAGACTAGCTGTGGATGCTAATCAGCTTTGTTTCATGTTGGCAGAGCTAAGGAAGTAAATGCATGATCTGACCTTTCAGCCTCCATCACAAAGCATTAATTTCAACTGACTTATAAAAGTTTAATACTCATTTGTGAAGCTCGGTTCCTGTGAAGCAGAGAAGTCAGGCAATGCAGTCTGATTCTGCTTTTATAGACTTTAGAAATGAAAAATGTACTGTGGCTCTCACTTCTGCCATTTACTGTCATCTTGGGTCAAAGTTCTTGCAATTATTTTAGATGGCCATTTCTAAAGTGACCTTCAAGGTTTGAAAGTAAATAAAAGAAAAATCTACTTGAGTTCTCTGCCGTAACAGCAATCCAAAATCAGGAAGAACAGATTTTGCATTCTGTGGATGCTATCAACCTCTCTCTGTGAAATTACAGATGAAATAAGCCAGAGAATCTGAAAAGCTTGATTCACTCTGTCTTTGAAAAACAAAGCCTGATATTAAAGGGAAAACACAACAAAATGTCTTTAAAGGGAACAATGGCCATAAAGGATTGAACAAACAATTGAATAAAAACCTCTGAATCTTAGCTATTTTATATCCTAGGATGGGTGAGGAAAAGTTCCAGAGAAAAGTTCTGTTTGAAGCAGAGCCAGTGTGGGTCTGTCCAGAGAAGGGGGCTTGGGTGTGAGGCATTCTAGACCGACAACAGCTTAACCAAGCGCTCCTGGGGAGGAAGTGCAGGGCCGGGGAACTGTGAGTTACTTGGGCAGGCTGGTGCGCAGTGGGCGAGAGAACCTGCAGAGCCTGGCAGCAGATAAATCCTGGAGAAGAGTGCATTCACTCATCTGCCCCTTCATTTACTCAGTCAACAGATAGTTACTGACGGCCTGCCTGTGCAAAAACCTCTGCTAAATGCTGGGGATGCAACAGGGGCAGCAAAAGTATATGCAAGCTCTGACATCACCGTCTAGATGGGGTGTGTGTGGGAGAAACCCTGGTCAGAGACATCACTGTGATTATGTCAGGAAAGATGGTGATTATACGCCTTGAGGGGACTGGAAATGTACACCTAGGCACCGGGGAACTGATGGAGGGTTTAAGCCATGAAATAGATTTGAGGTTCTAGAAAAATCTCTTTGGCTGCTACATATAGCTGGGTGGGACTGGAGGCAGGGTGACGAAGTTAGGAGATTATTATAACATGCTGAATTTTCTTATAACATGTGGGTGTATTAAAGAGCTGATGTGAGCCCCAACAATGGCACAGCCATGAAGGTAGAGGGGAGCGGGAAAATTTGAGAAATGGGAATGGAGGAGAATGGACAAAGCAAAATGAGAAACCAGGTGAAGAGGCTGCAGGAAAGGGAACTGTCAGGGTTTCTTATCTGGTGTAGCTGGCCCTGTGCTTGCAGAGGAAGGGGGTTTGGGACGTGCAAGATCACAGCTCCGTGGCCCCCAAGTGGCCTAGGTTGTCTTTGCATTCCTTCTGAGTCCTGTGTCCTGTGCCCTCCTGCTGTAAAACCTGTAAACCTTAAATACACACATCCATTGACACATCCGTCTCCTTCTACTGAACTGAGGGTAACGGCCTTTTCTTTGCTCGCTTTGTGTCCTTAGCAAAGAGTAAAGCATAGTGAGCAATGAGTACATGTTAAGTAAATTAACACACTACTTCCCGAATCCCATTTTGGATGAACTTGTGGTATGTTTTTGAGTTCCTTAGAAATCTATGAATTTCTTTGACAGCATAATTTATTTTCTTTTATAGACAACATATAATTAGGTCTTGTTTTTTTAATCCACTTTGACAATCTCCATCTTTTAATTGGTACATTCAGATAATCCACATTGAAAGTGATTGTTGACATAAATTGGATTAATATCTACCATGTCTGTAACTGTTTTTTTATTCATTGCATTTATTCTTTGTTTCTTTTTCCCAGTCTATTTTTCTGCCTTCTCTCGTTATAAATTTAAAAAAATCTTTTTTTTTTTTTAAGGAAGATTGGCCCTGCGCTAACATCTGTTGCTAATCTTCCTCTTTTTTTCTTTTTTCTCCCCAAAGCCCCAGTACATAGTTGTGTATTATAGTTGTAGAGTTGTAGCTCTTCTATGTGGGATGCTGCATCAGCATGGCTTGATGAGTGGTGAGTAGGTCCACGCCCAGGATCCGAACCGGCGAACCCCAGGCCACTGAAGCAGAACGTGTGAACTTAACCGCTATGCCACCGGGCTGGCCCCTGCCTTCTCTTGTTTTAAGTGAGCATATTATATGAGTCCATTTTCTCTTCTTTCTTAGAATATCAAATATATTCCTCTAAGAATTTTTCTTTTTCAGTTACTGTCCTAAAATTTCCAATATACATTTTTAACTGATCTAAGTCCACTTTCAAATAACATGTGTAGTGCAGGCGCCTCGTCACAGAGTATTCTTGGTTCCTCCTTCCCTTCCCTGTGACACTGCTGTCATTTATTTCACTAATCTACATTGTTAATCACCCAATACAGTGTTGCTTTTATTACTTTAAATAGTATTTGTCTTTTAAATCAATTAAGAATAAGAAAAATAAAAGATTTTGTCTTTATTTATTCTTCCTCTGATGCTCTACCGTGTCTTTTTCTGTGGATCTGAATTCTGACCTCTATCGTTTTCCTTCTGCCTGAAGACCTTTTAATATTTTTTGCAGGGCAGGTCTGATAGAAATGAATTCCTTCAGTTTTTATTTGTCTGAGAAAACCTTTATTTCTCCTTCATTTTTGGAGGTCAGTTTTTCTGGGTATGGAATTCTAGGTTGTTAGGTTTTTTCTTTCAACACTTTAAGTACTTCATTCCACTATCCTCTGCTTACTTGTTTCTGACAAAAATTTTGCTGTAATTCTTATCTTTGTTCCTTTATAAGTAAGACATTTTTTTTCTCTGTTTTTTTTCAATATTTTCTTGCTTGAATGTGATATGCCTAAGTGTAGTTTTTATTTCATTTTATGTATTTAGTTTTTGTGTCTGTCCTGCTTGGTGTTCTTTTGCTTCCTGGATCTGTGATTTGGTGTCTGTAATTAATTTTGAAAGTTCATGAACGTGGAGTTGGTAAGACATACAGAAAATCCTGGCTCATGAGCTGGCTCAAGCTGGCTGCAGCACACCCTGAACTTTTCTAGAAATAAATATCAAAGAGCTTAAAATATGCCTTCCATCAGGATCAGAAAGTCTAGTCTAAGGACACGAAAAATATTACTTCAAATATTTCTTCTACTCTGTTCTCTCTTACTTGTCTTTCCCGTTTCTAATTACATGTATTTGCACCTTTTAAAATTGTGCAGCAGTTCTTGGACGTTCTTCTATGTTTCTTCATTCCTTTTTTCTCTTTGTATTTCAGTTTGGGACATTCCTGTTGACCTATTTTCAAGCTCTGCTTCTTTTCTTGGCTGTGTCCAGTCTACGATGAACCCGTGGAAGATGTTCGTTATGTCTGTTACAGTGTCTTTGATCCCTAGCATTCCCTTTTGATTCTTCTTAGAATTTCCATTTCTCCATTTGCATTACCCACATGTTCTTACACATTGTGGACTTTTTCCTTTAGAGCCCTTAATGTATTATCATAGTGATTTTAAATTTCCTGTATGAAAATTCCAACATCTCTGCCATGTCTGTGTCTGGTTCTGATGCTTCCCTGTCTCTTCAGACTGTGTATTCTTCCCTTCAGGAGGCCTTGCAGTTTTTTGTTAAAGCTGAACATGATGTGCTGGGTTGTGGGAACTGAGGTCAGTAAGCTTTAGTGTGAGGTCTTGTGCTGATCTGGCAGGAGCTTGGTGGTGTTCGTGTTTCCTGCAGCTATAGGTGCCAGAGACTCAATCCTGTAGGGTCTTGTGTTTCTGCGTCCTCTGACTTCCAGCTTCCTCCTCCTCAGAGAGGAAGGAAGACCTTGCAGCTCTTTCGGCTGGAGCCCACTGTGGTTACCCTGGAGCCCGGCTGCTGTGGAGGTAAGATGTGGGGAGGGGAGTGTTCTGTAATCTCATGATTCAGTCTCAGTATTTAGGGGCTTGAGCCCTGGGCTGTGGCCTTCACCAGGGATTCTCAGCTTCCCCAGCCCCACTTGAGGTAAGACAGGAAGGGCAGAGGGGCTGGAGTGGGGCAGGTGTCCTTCCCAGGGTGGACGAGGCTCTGGTAAGGTCTTTCCCCTGGAGAGTGTGCCTTTGTTGAGGCGGATGCTCTGAGTGTGTAAAAAATGTTTTTTTTTTTTTTGTTGTTGTTATTAAGACATTTTTTTAGAGCAGTTTTAAGTTTACAACAAAATTGAGGGGATGGTACAGAGATTTCCCTTCTTCCCTCTGCCCCCACACATGCATATCCTCCCCCATTATCAACATCTCCACCAGAGCAGTACATTTGTTACAATTGATGAAGCTACATTGACACATCATTGTCACCCAGAGTCCATTGTATCCATTAGGGGTCTCTCTCAGTGTTGTACATTCTAAGGGTTTGGGCAAATGTAGAACGACATATATCCACCATTGTAGTGTCATATAGAGTATTTTCATTGCCCTAAAAATTCTCTGTACTCTGCTTATTCATTCCTCCTTCCCAACCCCTGACAACCACTGATCATCTTACTGTCTCCATATTTTGTCTTTTCTAGAATGTCATACAGTTGAAATCATACAGTATGTAGCCTTTCAGATTGGCTTCTTTCACTTAGAAATATGCACTTAAGATTTCTCCACATCTAGTCGTGGCTTGATGGCTCACTTCTTCTTAGCCCTGAATAATGTCCCATTGTATGGATGTATCCATTCACCTACAGAGGGACATCTTGGTTGCTTCCCAGTTCTGGAGATTATGGATGAAGGTGCTGTAAATACTCACTTATATAGCAATTTACAGAGGACTCTCATTCTGATTGCCTTAGCAGTTACTTTCAAGTTTACACTTGAAGGAATTAAGGTTCAGCCAAATAATGGAACTTTCTTCCAAGAATATAGAGAGCAATGGGTGAAACTTGGACTAAACCAAGTCTTCCAATTCCCAAAAGGAAATTATAAAAATATAAAACAAAATTTTGGAGTAGGGTTATGTACACATGAATAATTAATAGGCAGAAATAGCACCCCTTACAGAATTGAGATATTACTAACTCTAAGCAGCACAATTAATTCGCAAGAATAACTTTCTGTATTTTTATACTATCTCTTTGAATCAATATCTGGTCATTGTTTTCATTTTAAATTATACATTCTAGAATCTTTCTAGTTCCTAGAACTAAAGTTTCTAGAATTTTTTCTAGAGTAAATTTTGTTTCATTCTAAAGGCAGTGTTAGAGCTATTAGCTTTTAACTTTTAAAGAAATTAACAATAGAATTCAAAAATTTGACCTAATGAGATTCTGTAAGCCCCGTGTGACCTGAGATGGCCTCCCTTCCTGGTTTACTGATGAATGGTGCAGGCTTTGCATGGACAGGCTGGGGACATGGGGACCTCAGCGGATGCTGGAACTGCGTGGCTACAGAATGACGGCGCCTCTCAGAGTCATCAGCTTAGGTTGACGGTCCCCCCTCACATGCATGTTTCAATATCACAGATTCTCCAATCCTTCCTGTCTCTTGGCACGTTCTACCAAATTGAGTGTTTTTAAGCTCTACGTATATATTGGCACGTCAAACCATGTGTTCAGCTCATGAGGTTGTTCAGGGGTTTAGATATTACTCATGCATAAAAGAAAGGAGTTCTTGGTGATTATCATGCTATTTCACCTTTGTCTTCAATATGACTCAGAAACAGACAAAAATACAGAGTGTCCATGGGAACAGGGTACTGAGGCTTCTTTTTTCTTTTTGTTCCTTTTCTACTTCTTGCTTTTTAGCCTGTGTATCATAGAATTGGTTGGAAATCTTATGTGTTTAAACCAGCGCTTCTCAACAGCAGCATTGTTGACATTTTGGGCTGGACACTTCTTGTTGGGCAGGGGGCTGTTGTGCAGTGTGGGGTGTTTAGCAGCACCCTTGGTCTCTACACACTAGATGCCAGGAGCGACACTTCCCGCCCAAATGTCCCCCAAGAGGACAAAATCACCCCCAGTTGAGAACACTGGTCTAAATGATCTTCCCAGATGTTTGAAAAGAAAAAATAACCATCAACTTTTCCCAACCAGGTGTTTCCTGAGATCCTGAAACATGGTGCAGAGAGTCCCTGTAACGTGAACCTGTTTTGTGTGTTACCTTACTGCTGGTGCCATTTCTGCCCTGGTGAAATCTCTTCTCTTGTTAATCTGAGCATCCACTTTCCATCATTTGGGAAGTGGGAGAGGGATAGTTATGTGGGTATGTTGGGAGTGGGTGGGGACCTCTGTCAACCCTACCCAGCAACCAACCGCACTCCAAATTCTGAGCCTCCCATGTTCACCTCTCTGCGGACACTTGCATCTTCTCCTTCTCTGTCTCCCAAGTCTTTTACCATTTCTGCACCATTTTCTGTCTTCATATTTTGTGATTTGCAAGTACAGATGTCTTTACTTTTGTTAAAGGTGGAGTTAGGGTTTATTTTCTTGCTTTTATTATATTGGAATAATTTCTGAAAAGAAAAGGCAGAAATGTGGTTATTCTGCCAAACAAATCCTGGAAGGGCCTGGTCCATTTCCACTGATGAACTCAGAGAGCCAACACGTATGAAAGGAGAAACAGCGAGCATCACGAGTCATGATCACTCAAACCCAGAGTTCCTCTCAGCGAGGTACATGCGTGCACGCTTCCAGAGGAATTGCTTATAATTTCTAAATGGAAATCTCTGTTTTTAATTAGTTAAACTTAATTTTTGTTTACTTGTTCAGAAGGTGTCTTTCCCAAATGGACATCATTTATTGAAACTCTTAAACCTGTAAATATTGTTTCTTAATACTGTTTGTTTGAATCACAGAATCACAAAGTCAGAGTTTATTAAATCTGGAAGAAATGATTTAGTGGCTGGTTGATGAGTTTTTTATTTACACCTGCGAGTGAGGCAAGTTGTTTGCCCATGCTTTGAAGCAGTGCTATTCAACATGGAGGTGTATTCATCATGGGTACCAATTACCCACAGCTGTAAGGCTTTGCTCAAAGGCATGGGTCTCTTTCTCTCTTCCCAAAGCAGGCCCTGGAACTGCTTCCTTTCCCACCTTCCCCTCCTCCTCGTGGGAGGGGCTTTATGACTGTCTTGCCTTATTGGATGTGACAGTCCTTCATTGGAGAAAAGATGGAGATGATGAACCAACGCTGGGAGAAAGAGGAGCCCAGGTTTGGGAAGTCCCTCAGGACAAAGTTTGGGAGGAAAGTGTGAGGTTCCACAGATTCCATCACAACAAAGTCAGAATTTTCTCGGGCTTGCTATATTGTGATGTCTGTCTGAGACAGAGGACCTGCCTTGCTGGGTCTCAAATGAGTCAGGACAAACTTCTATCTATAACTGGGCCTCGTCCCTGACTGTCACCTCAGAAATGAACCAGAGGCGAGTGTCTCCAGTGAGGAGAAGCAGCAGCAGGTGTGGCTGCAGAGCTGACCTCAAGGGAACCTCCTTTCTCTCTGCTCTCCTGCCGGGATGGGGCAGGGGCAGGGGGCGGCCCACTGGGCACAGAGCCCTCCACGTGCAGAGGCCTCACCACAGGCCTGCCACCTGCCACTCCAGGGCTGATTTTGTCCTGAGGAAAACAGACCCTTCTGGATGCTTCTGGCCTCCTTCTCTTTCCTGGACCTCTTCCTCTCATTCCTGTTCTCCCAGTAAAAGTCTCCTGCCTTTTAGGAGGACCTGTTCACCAGGACCCCTCCTCTCCCTGTGGTCTACCCCTTCTACGGTGAATGACGTGCTCTCAGCCCAGTGAGGTGTCTTGAACGTGGGCACCTGTATAATGTCTTCCTCAGAATACAGTGAGCGACTGATTCTGGAAGCAACACGGTGGAGATCTTTCCCAAGAGCGGCTGCCCTCGAGGGAGCCCTCCGCAGAGCTCAGTCTACAGCACGGGGCTAACACGGGGAGTTTCTCGAGCACCGGCCTCTGTCTTGCTGCAGCTGGCTGTGGATGCCACGGGGATGCTGCTGCTCGGCTTGCACAGTGGGACCGAGAGTGCCCAGTTCTCAGTCCTCAGGGTCTGGAGCCAGGGTTAGTGCACTGCTTGGTTAGTCAAGCTGCAGAGGCCACGAGGAAGGCCTGCTTTCTCCAGCAAACCCCATCCCTCCCTTGTTCACCCTGAGACCTGGCAGGAGTCTGGATTGAGTTCTCACTAATAATTTGTTCTCCTTTCTGTATCTTATCAGAGGGGAAATTGCAGAATAAAACCTTTCAGCATCCAGGAGCCTGGGAACTTCTTGGCTTTGGCAAGGCCCTCGTGGTACAGACTGGCCCTGCCTGCCCATCACACTGCGGGCCGGCCAAGCCATAAAGCTGTGATGACCAGGAGTGGAGACACAGAGGGAACGTTAGGTCACGCTCTGACATTTATTACACGTCAGCTTCATCAAATGTGACATTTACTTAGTGGGTGACTATTAACCAGATCTTCTGATCTGTAATTTTCCCGTTAATTCTTGACCTGCCTCATTTGGAAGGGAAGACGGGCGGGTAACAAGACTGCTCATGTTGCTTCCCTGGGTGGGGGTGGCAGTGATTCCACTGGCCATTCACAGCAGTGTTCCCCCAGCCGCTCGGAGGTCTCTTGTCCCTAAAGAGCTTACCCTGCCAAGTGGTGGGAACCACCTACAGCTGACACACACGGCCTCTCCAACTGGAAAGAGAGGCGACACACATAAAGTGCGTTTTGTAACACCAGTACTTCTCTGCTCTTTAAGAAAAATATGAGCACAGTGGTGTACTGGGACTGCAGTTTATACTTCTGAAGCCGAATCATACCTGTGACCTGTTTTGAAATGAAAAAGAAGCAAATCAATAGGTGGGAAGATGCTGTGACCACAAGAGCTGGTATGTTAACATGCGTGTCCCTGAGCCTACAATATTCTTTCCCTTCTGCTTCATAGAACTCACTCACTCACGCACATGTGCAAACAGGGCGAGCCTGCGTCCACCCAGCTCACGGCTCTGCCTGGTGATGGATGCAGTGCCTGGCTTCTGCTAGGCACTCAGTCAACATGGGTGAATGAACGAACGAATGATGGAAGTGACACAGAGTGTCACCCGTCTGTGACACAGGCATTGATTTTGTGAGCTGATTCTTGGATGAATCAGGGCATGCCTCGTGCAGTAACATCTCAATAGCTTCATGGAGCCAGGAGAAACAGAATGCTTGTTATTCCAGTCCTGGGCATGGCCTCACACGTCATCAGTGATGACACTTCTTTCCATCCTTACCCTGCTGTAAGCCACCGTTATCTGTGGCTGGACAACAGCACTGGCCTCCTAACTTTTCTCTCCAATCCACTCTTTTTTTTCTAACTGATTTTCTGTAAGGCAGACAGAAGATTTTTATAAATGCACACCTTGTAGGCCCCTCCTCCATTCAGCATCCTCCAGTGGGTTCCTGTTACTCTTAGGATAAGGAGTACAACCCCACCGAGGCCTGTGAGCCCTGCCTGGCCTGCCCATCCCTCCCTCTCCAACCCCATTTTGTTCCCCTTTGTATGATGCGTGTCCTTCCTGAAGGCCCATGCTGCCTCCTGCCTTGTGCTGATTCTTACCACCTCCCTGTCCCTCTGTCCTTCTCTCTGTCCCTTTGCTTAGCTCACTGCTGCCCTGATGTTTGGCCCAAACATCACTTCCTCAGAGACAGCCTCCCCGGGCTTCAAGTCCCTCCATCACAGTCCTTCATGGCACCCTGTGCTTTGCAGAGGCAGGATTATAATGTGAAATTACAGATATTTTTTGTCATCATTGGACTAACATCTATCTCTCCCATATTATAAGCTCCATAGGGCAGGGGAACCTCCCTCTTTTGTTCTAACAACAAATATTTATTGAGCTTCTGTTGTGTATCAGGCTTGTCTGCATTGTTCAGTAGGGTAGCCATCAGCCATAGTTGGTTATTTAAATTCAATGAAAATTAAATAAAACTAAAAGTCCAGTTCTCACACTAGCCACAGTTCAAGTGCCCACAGCCATCTGGGGCTGGTTGTTACCATATCGGATAGTGCTGAGTTATGGAACGTTTCTGTCCCTGCGGAAAGTTCTGTTAGATAACGTTGGTCTAGATTCTGATGAACCCATAGGAACAACACAAAGTCTGGCCTCCACGGAGTGTCCTCTCTGGTAGATGGTCCACTAGGTGTCATGTCTGATAGGGCCTGCCTGGGGTAGACCCTCCCCAAGTATTCGTGGAAGAAGTTAATTAATAAACGATTTTCCTATAAGGTCGACACTAGCATGTTGTCAAACACAAACATATATAGAGAATTCATCCTAGTACTTCATGTGCGTGTGAATGACATACGCATATTCAACAAGCCTGTCTCAATGATTATTTACCACACACCCTGTTTCCCTGGTGTGCTAAGTAGAAAAATAAACAGCAGTAATTAGAGATGATTCAGCAGCCTCTCCAAGCTGACTGATCCTCAGAGAAGGTCTCCTTTTTGCCATTTCTATAAGTGAGGGTTCATCTCAAGCTTAAATAAATACTATAAAACCTCTGAGGAAAGGTAAAGATGAGAACTGAAAATATGTGTAGAAAAAGGAAGCAGTGGCCTTTGCTTCTTGTTTGACAATGGTTTTTTTTTTGTCTTTGCACAAAAAATTTAATGTTTTAAAAGAGTATTGCAGCCAGCATTCCTGTTCTTTTCTTCGTGTTCCCTGTTGCTTCCTTGGGGTGAAGAAGTAGGGGCAGTAGGTGGTAGCATCCTTGAACCTAAGGTGTGGAGACAGATGGGGATTTCCTCTGCAGCGGATAATTTGATCGGGTTCTATGTGGACAGCAGTTGACCCTCCTCTTCCTTTCAGCCCCGTGGCCTAGGGGTGGGACACAGTTCTGCGTGGGTCACTCCTGTTCTCCTGCGCACGGGGTTAAGAGCCTGGACTCCTCCTCACCTCTCCAGAACCAAGGGCTTTCTCAGGAAAGTGGAGTCAGTGTGAACTCCTGACACTTGCTCCAAGCGCTAAGTGGAAGAAACTCTACACTTGCTGAAACATGTTTATGGTAGTTACATTAAAATCCTTCCCAGATAAGCCCAGCCTCTGGTTCCTCTTGGTATTGTTATCCATTGATTGTCTTTTATCATGCAAATTGTGATTACTCTGGCTCTTTGTATGATGAGTGATTGTGGAGTGAAGCTTGGACATTTTGGGTCCTATATTAGGAGACTTTGGGTCCTATTTAATCTCCTTTTAAGCAGGTAGTCCCCTATTGGGGTGCAGCATGAGCTGGGGCTTCCTGCTGGCCTGTTAGCACTGCCCGGCTGCAGTGGGGAGCATGGCCTCACACAGATGGGCTGCAGACCAGTGGCGAGGATGTTCGTCTTCCCTTGACCCTTCTGATGCCTTCCCAGTAAGGGCTTTGACCCCTCCTTGCCTCTGAGCCAGAGCGTCAGCTCAGCTCCCCGGGGCCCTGCTGACATGAGAGGAGGGAAGCAGGGTGCCCACCACCTCCTCTGCCCTGTTGATGCCCTGAGGGGTGGGGGCTCCCTACTCAGCCTCTCCCTGAGTTTGTTTTGAATATGGTGGGGGTAATTTGAATCTGCATTCACTGGCCCCTGGAGTGACCTCTGTTCCAGCAGTGGGGTCTCTCTCTAAGGCAATGAGGAGACGTTCTCTCAGGTAGCAGGACTTCTCAGCATTCCTCGTCACCAAGTTGACGAGAAAGTGTGCTCCCTTACTCGCTGGGGGCCTTGTCATTCCGTAGCTTGTCCCGTCTCTACTTATGAGGCTTGCGGTCCTTGGTGTCTGGCTCCATAACTATTTACATTAGTACAAAAGAGCACTTAAAACTATTCTGAGCTTAGGGTTGCCCTAGTCTGTCCCTGCCTGTGGTATTAGTTGGAAGTTGGTCTCCATTTGCTGTACGTGTGGGTTATTGTGAAATACATTTAATAATCACTCTTGCAAACTCCATCAGTTTCAATCCTCAAATAACACACGAAAGTACTCATTTGGGTAATTTTGAACAATGCTGCGCAATTTCCTTGCTTGTACTTTGTCTTACAATCTAAGGAGTAGAAAATGGGTGTGATGATTAATTTTACATGTCACCTTGGCTGGGCCGAGGGATGCCCAGACATCTGCTTAAACATTATTTCTGGGTGTGTCTGTGAGGGTGTTTCTGGAAAAGGTTAACATTCAAAATAGTGGGCTGGGTAAAGCAGATGGCCCTCCCCAATGTAGGCAGGCTTCATCCAACAGATTGAAATAGAACAAAAAGGCAGAGGAATGTTGAACTCACTCTGCCTGACTGGTTGAGCTGGACGTCAATCTTGCTCCCTCGCGTCTCTGGCTCTCAGGTCGTCAGACTCTGCCACCAGCTTCCTGGGCTTCCAGCTTGCAGATGGCAGATCTCAGCTTCTGTAATGGATGGTGTGGACCAATATAATAAATCTTATAATCTTAAATTTATATTTTTTTATAAATTTAAAAATTAATAACATTATATTATAAAATTATAATAAATCTTATATAATTAATCTTATAATAAATCTCTTTATAAATACACACACACACATTTATCTCCTATTTGTTGTTTCTTTGGAAAACCCTAATACAATGGTTAAAAAAAAAAAGTTTTATCCTCGGAATGGAGGCCTCTTCATTAAAGGTGAACCTCCAGTCTGCACGTTGTGGTCAGGAATCGCTGTTTGCTTTGCCATAGCTGTACCTCCTAGGTTCTGTTCTTTGTTGAAGACTCCACATTAAATCTAAAGAGAAGAGGTAAATGTCCTGGACAACACGCCCAGATGGAGAACCTAAAGGGAAGACAAGAGTTAAAAACTTCGAATGGAAAATTGCTTTGAAACATATCATCCCAAATCTACTTAACATTAGGCCAGGGGAATATTGTGTATTACAAGCTAATTTTGCGAATGACATTTCAAAGATATCTTCTTAACCTAATTTAAGTGCATTCTATTGTGATTCTCTACATACTGCTTGTGAATAAAAATCCAATTACTGGAGCGAGACAAATTAAAATTTTTCTGGATACAGCAATCTTTTCTCCTTCCTTCCTGAGAATGCCAAAGAATGCTGCTTGAGCTTTTGGAAAGCAAAGGCTGTACATGTAATCATTTTGGAGAGTCTGAAATAACTTTCCTGTTCTTGTAAACTCCTGTGGATCCATCTTGATCCGTGAAGTCGTCACCTCTGTAACATCTGTACAACAGTTTCGATGCTTCCTGTTTTGTAACTGCCCCTGCAGGTTAGCTATGTTGCTGTCAAGTGGCGACAAAAAGACATAGTTAATCCATCTGAACTACTTAGTTGAGTTGGGCACTAGAAATTGTTATAAATTTTGAAGCTCTTTGTTAAGCAATTCGTGTTTATTTAAAATTTGAACTCTAACTGGTTGTGTCACATCTTTCATGTATCAGAAATAAAATGTGAAAATAAATGGTTCCTTTTTCAAGCCTTTAAAATCTGTATGGAAATCTAGCAAAAGGTGAATCTTTCTTCGACTTCATTTTATGGCTGATTTGCTTGGTCTGCGTTGTTTCCCTCGGGACTGTATTTTCCTCTACTCTGGCTGTTTGGTTGAACCCAGTTGGGTAACCCTCTGGCTAAGTGTTTTCTCCAGCTTGGAGGATACGTGCCCTGTCTTCACTGCTTGTTTACTCAACTTCTTGGTACATTTTTTTTGGAGGGAAAACCATGAGGAAAGTTTCCAAAATCTCAAGTTTAATTTAGGTTAAAGACAAGGAGGTGGTTCTGTTTTTTCCTTCTTCTTGAAAAAACAATCCTGTCGCCTTCCTTTCTCTCCTCATGTCCGACTTACCTTAAAGATTCAGTTATCTGCCTTCCAGTTATTTTCAAGTTGACCTTCAAACCAAATGGAAGACTAGTATTAAGAAGTCAAGAGAAAAGCAGACTGAATTTTAAAATATACTTAAAAAGGAACTGTTTCCATTGTCTACTTAAATATTTGAGTATAAAAGTAAGCGCAGTCATTGTGGAGAAAAGTCCAGAAGCTTCAAAGTGGAAGTGAAAGTTCTGTGCCTCGGTGAGACCCCTCTCCTGGGAGAACCGCTGTGGGTTCCTCACTGGCAGTGGTTCTGTGTATATTGCTAGACATGTCCCAGTCATACACAGAGATATTGATGCAGTAATTTATTCTTCCTCCTTTTTTCCCCTTAATCCAAGGCATCATATTATGTGTTCTCTTCTGCAGTTTGGTTTCTTAACATATTTCTTGGAAAACTTTGCAAGCTCTTACTATAATTCTACTTCACTCTATCATAATTAAAAATATTTGGTTAAAATAAATATGTACTTGGTACCAAATAAAATAGTACAAAAAGGCTTAAGACAACGAGCCACAGTCCTACCACATACCTCCCAGGACCTTGCTCTTATCCAAGGCCACTGCTTTAACTATTCCCGTTTTTACTTCCATTGGAAGGCACTGCCATAACCCTAGACAACATGTTAATTCTATTTTTTCTTTGCAGCATCAGACAATTTTTATTAACTCCCTGATATGAAAGATGAATATTTGGCTCACTTACATGCTTTGTATCCTGATATTTGATTACGTTTCTTCATTAATTAAGATTTTAATGTAAAATATTTAAAAACTGTTATTTCATGTCCCATCATTGTCTTAACAACAGCTGTACTGAGGTGTAACTGACATACCATAAAATCACCATTTAGAGATTACAGTTCAGTAGTTTATTAACAGAATTGTGTAACCATCACCACTATCCGGTTCCAGAACATTTTCATTACTCCAGAAAGAAGCTCTGTACCCCCTCACCCTACCTCTGGCAACCACTCATCTGCTTTCTGTCTCTATGGATTTGCTTATTCTGCACATTTTACATAAATTAAATCACATAATGTGTGGTCTTTGTGACTGGCTGCTTTCACAGCATAATGCTTTCAAGGTTCGTCCATGTTGTAGCGTGAATCAGCACTCCATTCTTTCTTGTGGCCAAATAATATTCCATTTTGTTTATGCATTCATCAGGTGACACTTTTTTTTCCTTCTATTTTGGGTATTTTGAATAAGGCTGGTGTGAATGTTCATGGACAAGTTTTTTTGTGAACGTATGTTTTCAATTCTTTGGGTGTTTACCTAGAAGGAGAATTGCTGGCTCATATGGAAACTCTATATTTAAAATTTTTTTTTAATTTAAATTTTTTGTTTATTGCAGTAACATTGGTTTGTAACATTGTATAAATTTCAGGTGTACATCATTATACTTCTATTTCTGCATAGATTACATCATGTTCACCACCCAAATACTAATTACAACCCATCACCACACACATGTGCCGAATTATCCCTTTCGCCCTCCTCCCTCACCCCTTCGCCTCTGGTAACCACCAATCCAATCTCTGTCTCTATGTGTTTGTTTATTGTTGGAAAGATATTCCGTGCTCTTGGATTGGAAGAATTAACATAGTTAAGATGTCCATACTTCCTAAAGCCATCTATAGATTCAATGCAATCCCTATCAAAGTTCCAACAACATTTTTCACAGAAATAGAACAAAGAATCCTAAAATTTATATGGAACAACAAAAGACCCCGAATAGCTAAAGGAATCCTGAGAAAAAAGAACAAAGCTGGAGGTATCACACTCCCTGATTTCAAAATATACTACAAAGCTATAGTAACGAAAACAGTATATTTAACTTATTGAGTTAAACTGAAATTGTGAAAACAATTTGGAAAAGTGCTAAACTCCTTTGCAAAGTGGCTGCATCGTTTTCATTCCCACCAGCCATGTACGAGGGTCCCAGTTCTTCCACATCCCCATTAGCACTTGTTATTGTCTGTCTTTTTGGTTGTAGCCGTCCTAGTGTGTGAAGTGGTATCTCATTGTGGTTTTGATTGGCATTTCTCTGATAGCTAATGACATGAGTTTCTTTTCATGTCATTATCGGCGATGAGTATATTTTCTTTGGAGAAATATCTATTTAGATCCTTTGCCCACTTTTTAACTGAGTTGTCTTTTCACTGTTGAGTTGTAAGTGTTCTTTATATATTACAGATATGTGGCCTTCATCAGATATATGATCTGCAAATATTTTCTCCCATTCTAAGAGTTGTCTTCTAACTTTCCTGGTGTTGTCTTTTAAAGAACAGAGTTTTTAATTTTGATGAAGTCTAATTTATCTATTTTTTTTGATTGCTTGTGCTTTTGCTGTTATATCTAAGAAACCACTGACTAATATAAGGTCATGCAGATTTATGCCTATGCTTTCTTCTAAGAGTTGTATAGTTTTGGCTGCTACATTTAGGTCTTAGCTCCATTTGAGTTAACTTTTGTATATGGTGTGAGGTAAGGGTCCAACTTTGTTCTTTTGTAGTTGTCCCAGCACCATTTGTTGAAAAGACCATGCTTAGCCCACTGAATTGTCCTGGCACCCCTGTTGAAAATCAATGGACCATAAGTGTAAGGGTTTATTTCCAGATCTCAATTCTATTCCATTGATCTCTATGTCTATTTTTATGCTATTTCCACTTAACAATATATATTGGAGATATTCATGTATCAGAACATAAAGAGCTTCTTCATTCTCTTCTGTTGCTGCACAGCATGAATTGAACTTTATTGAATGTTTGTAATTTTAACTCAGTTCATTTTTCATTGACAATGAATTGTTTACAATTTTTTTTTTGCTGACATGAACCTTTTAACTGCCCATATATCTCTAAGATAAAATTCTCTTAAGTAGAATTGCTTATCCAACTAAGTGAACAAAATGGATTTGGTTGAGTTTTCTAGAGAGCTGAGATGGACCCATATGCCATTGTGTGAATTAGTCTCCAAATGAGCAGATGAATAAAATACGTTTTTTCCCTTACTCATGCTCAAACAAAGTGAGATCTTTTCAGAAAGTAAATAAGGTTTTCCTCTGTCCCTATTCACCTTTCCCACAGTGGAGGAGGCTGTGTTACAGTGATCTGTCCAGTTCCAAGTTGATGTTGGACTTTTACATTGGGCTTCTGTTATGGACTGAAATACGTCCTTTTCTAGTAATATAATTTTCTTTCTTTCCCCATAAATGAATTAGTGGAGTAACAGACAGATTGCAACTCCCAGCATTCTCCTCCAGGGTTTAACTCTTCACCTGCAAGTTCTCATTGGTGCCCGCTCCTTGCAATTGACCATCTACTATCACCATCTTTCCTCTCTCCTCCCAATATGCTGAGCATTTGACATGTTTTTCTTATTTAGTTCTCATAACCATCCTACGATTTGGGTGCTATTCTCATCGCCAGTATGCGGATGAGGAAACCGAAGCTTGGTGAGGTTCAATATGTGTCGAAAAAGTAAACAAGCAGATCTGGTTTGTCTGATTCCAGAGTGCAAACGTTTTACTGCTCTAATGCCAGGCTTACAGCTGCTCTGCATCTGCTCTCCTCCTGGTTTTGGACTCCCAGGGATCAGGTCAGCCCAGGTCACCCCTGCTCCGGGCCATTCAATGTGCTGCCTCCATAGCTCTATTCACTTACTTTTCTCTTTTCCCTGATTAAAACACAAGTTATGGCAATTTTGCAAATTAAATCAATTTCTCTTGAGATAGATATAAAAAATTCAGGTCAGCTCAAACGTATTTGCAAGAGCCTCTCAGTGAAATCTCTAAGTTCACGGAGGTACAGCAGCTCTTTCTGCAGTGTGTGAATTAGCTGCATGCTTGGTGCAGTTTTCCTTCCTCTTGCTTATTGTTTTAGTTCAATAGCTTAAAGCCTACCCCAGCAATTTGCTGTCAGAAAGGAAGAGAAGTCAATTCTAATAAATCTTAGTGTCTTCTTAGCTCTTGGTCCAATGTGGTAAAGTTTTTAAAGGGATTAAAGAAAGCTAAAAAAAATTTCCTTCTTAGGGATACAAATTTTAGGAATCATGTAGTGATGTTTTCAAAGGACCCTTTTGATAAAGATACCAAAAGGAACAATATCGCTCAAGTCACTCCACAGAACAGAACAACGAGCTGGGGGAGCAGGACTGAATCTGATCAGAAGAAAATGAGATGCTGCTATCAAAAATGGAATTACTAAAGAATTTGTTTGAAAATTTAATGTACAAAGTTTCTGAAATATTAATATAGCCTTCTTAAAGCAGTGTGAAGGAAACAGACAGCAACATTAGTTGGGAAAGAAGAGAGAGAAATCTTCCAAGGCAGGAATTGTGTATGATAAGATACTCCAGATTTATGGCAAAATCGATAATTTGAAAGTGTATGAATGAAACTGATATAATCTATTAAGTCAAAATATATGAAATTGCCAATATTCAACCATTTTTTTAACTTAAAAATTGCAATTTTATATGCTTTGATCTAACACTTCATTAGAGTCTGGTACAAAAATAGCCACATTAAAAATAGTAGTTTCTTGAACACCTACGACCCAGATGATTATAATGTCAAAGTATTTTTGGACTTGAAGCTTGGTTTAACTCTGAAATCTGAAGCCCAAGTGCTCCACTGTCCAAAGGAGTCAGTTATGCTTCCAAAGGCTTCTTCCAAAGTCAAAAGTTGTAAGGTCTGCCCAGTGGTGGCCCTGGTGTGGACAGCCGTGCCTCTGTGGTGACCACAGGTACTGCGGTGTGGTCATCTGTACATTGCTGCTCTGACACCTGCACAGGCCACAGTGGTGCTCCCTACTGGACTCCCACGGCTAAAGCTCTTTAGTTTACATGGACGCTTAACCATCTTCCCACCACACACCAGCCCTGCCCTGTGCCCATCTGGAGAGCCTTCTGTTCTCGGCCACATGTCTGCCACTACTAACCCTCCCCCGTGACTCCTTCCTTCTGAGTGGTGTCCTGGTCATTGCAATGAGGTCCTATTTGCAGCCCTTGCTGTACCTTCCTATTAACAGGTCTCGGTAAGAAGATCTGTGAATGCTGAATTTCAAACATGAAGGGATAGGAGGACTCATAATACCCAGTCTCAAGATAGTAATCAAGACCCTTGGATGTTGGTGAAGGACAGTCATACAGATCTGTGGAACAGAACCAAGTTCGGAAGGAGACCACGTATGGTCAGTTGATTTTTGACAATGGTATGGAAGTAATTCAATAAAGAAACGATAGACTTTTCAACAAGTGGTGCTGGATCAATTGGGCATCCATATATAAAAAAAAGAACCTCACCATATATCTTGCACCATATACAAAAATTAACTTGAGGTGGATCATAAACCTAATGTGAAACCTAAAACTAAAAAAAGTTCTAGAAGAAAACGTAGGAGAAAATCTTTGTGACCTTTTGACAGGCAAATAATTCTTAGATAAGATGCAATAAACACAAAGCATAATAGAAGAAAATTGATAAATTGAATAAACTTCATCAAAATTAAAAACTTCTGCTCTTCAAAAGACACTGTTACTATAAAAAGACAAGCAATAGATTGGAGGGAAACATTTGTAAAAAACATACACAATAAAAAACACAACAATCTAGTAATCAGAATATATAAAGAACTCTTGAAACTCAATAATATGAAAACAGAGAAAAAGCAGAGCAGGGGGATATATTTGGACACTTGATCAAAGAGAAAATATGGATGGCAGATAAGCACATGAAAAGATGCTCAGTCATTAGTCATAAGAGAAATTAAAATTAAAACCAAAAGGAGATAATGTGACACATGAATTAGAATGGCTTAAACATTTAAAAAACATAAACTAGTAATACAAAGTGCTGGTGAGGATGTGGAGCAACTGGAACCCTTGACCACTGCTGGTGGGGGTGCAAAATTGTGAAGCCACTGTGGAACGCATTCTGGCAGTTTCTTGTAAAGTTAAACATATGCTCACCATTCAACCAACAACTCAGCTTCTAGGTATTTACCTAAGATAATTGAAAATGTACATTTACAAATGGGTCCACACCAAGACCCATATGTAAAGGTCTATAGTAGCTTTATTCACAATAGGCCTGGACTGGAATACCCCAACTGACCATCAACCTGTGAATAGATAAACAAAGTGTGGTTCATTTACACAATGGGATACTCCCCAGCAATAAAATGAATGAACTACTGATACACTCAACAACATGATGAATCTCAGAGTCATAATGAAAAGTGAAAAAAGCTAGACTCAAAGACTGTGTGATGTGTGATTCCATTTATATGACAGTCTGAAAAGACAAAACTACACACGGGGAATCAGATCAGTGCTTGTCAGGAGCTGCACGTGGCAGGAGTGATTGACTATACTGGGATAGAAGGGAATGTTTTAGGGTGATGGACATTGTCTATATCTTTATTATGGTAGTGGTTTCACAGCTGTATTTCTTTTATCAAAGTTCCTAGAACTGTACACTTAAAAAGGGTGAATTTTACTATATGTAATTATTCTCAATAAAACTGATATTAAAAAAACAGAAACAGTTAGAAAAAAGGGAAAGGATCTATTTCTTGATTTCTTTCTTCTCTTCTAAACAAACTTACCCACCTTTCCCCAGCTGTTGGCTTTGCACAGTAAGCGATGTTGGGAGGGCCCCAGGAGACCTGTTATTCCCTTCCCTCAAGCCAGTGGTTACTGACTCGCCTCTGTTTATATTTGTAGGAGTCAGAGGAACCATTAAGTGTTTCCCAGAGCACAGCCTCCCAACCACAGAGCCTTTGCACGAGTAATAACTGAAGCACTTGGGGCAGTCTGGCACCCAAGGGACGGTTCAGGGCCACAGGTCAGTTCCCTCCAGCCCAGAGCAGTGCGGTCTTTTCCCAGGTGTCTTACAAAGGTGATCGCAGTTTTGTGTGAGCCAGGACACGAAGGAGGTTAGGAAGCACTGCCCATGAAACAAAGATTGGTTTCAAGGTGATTGGCTCTGTCTCAGAAATTGTTGATAATTTCTCTTGCTAAAACTAAGTACATAAATAGATACACTCAGTTCTTTCTCGTTCGAGATCCCACTACTTTAGAAATTTCAGAAACTCTGCAAAATTTAACTCAGAGAACATTGAAGTTTTATCTCCTCCTTCTCTGATGCTGAGGAGTCTACTCAAGATAATATGACCATGAAGGGGAACATATAGGTTTTCCAGATAAGCAACAAATTTTCAGAAAGATATTCATTGGCAGTCAAGATAGTGATTAAAAAGTGAACTTTTCGAGCCAGCACTGATGGCCTAGTGGTTAAAGTTTGGCGTGCTCCGCTTCAGTGGCCCAGGTTCGGTTCCTGGGTGAGGAACCACACCACTCCTCTGTTAGTAGCCGTGCTGTGGCGGGGCTCACATAGAAGAACTAGAAGGACTTACAACTAGAATATACAACTATGTACTGGGCTTTGGGGAGGAAAGAAAAAAAAAAAAGAGGAAGATTGGCAACAGATGTTAGCTCAGGGCAACTCTTTCCCATCCAAAAAAATAAAAGAATTCAGCAAATTAAAAAAAAAAAAAAGAACTTTTCATAGTCATTTAATAGACCTAGTATGACCTTTGTGGGTTACTGTTAACATTTAGAGAGTCTTCATGTACTTGAATTCATTCATTCAGCATATACTTAACGAGGGCCAGACACTCTGTTAGGCACTGGAGGTACAGTGGTAAATAAGTTAGAAATGATCCCTTCCGATTCTGGAGAAACATTCTAACAAACATGTAGGAAATCCAGTGTGACAGGTTCTTTGATAGAAGAAGTGGGGAGGGATACAGGGCTCTGGACCCGCTACCTCAAAATGAGGTGCCTTAGCATACTGAATATTTTAAGCTGAAGGAGTTTGGGAAAAATGGCAGAAGTAGGAAGGTTACTCTTACCATCTCCCCCTATCAGCCTTCTTCCCTGAAGCAGGTCACAGAACCCTCATGTGAGAGGTGCCCTCCCTACACCCAGATGACAGGAGCATCCTTGTCCCTGAAGACAAAGGGACACTAGAAGAAGAATCCTAACACACAGGCCTGGCTAAGCTCCCTTGGTTCACCATATTCCCTCAGACCCCCTACCTGTTCTGTTCCTCCACAACTGCCCACTCTTCATCAAACCTAGCAGAAAATACTCAGGTCTCACTGTTTCTTCAGGTCTTCACATCTTTGTGAAGGCTCCAGTGTCACGTAAAACTTCTTAAATAAATGTGTATGCTCTTCTGTTAATCTGTCTTTGTGAGTTTAATTTTCAGAAGCAGCCAGGAACCCTAAGAAGATTGAGGGAAACTTCTTCCTCCCCTCCAATGGCTCAGGAGAATATGATTTGAGCACTTATCCCAGACCAGGCTAGGAGAGTGCATCCTGGAGTCATGTTTTTTTTTTTTTTTGCTGGGAAGGATTTGCCCTGAGCTCTCATCTGTTGCCAATTTTCCTCTTTTTTTCGTTCCCTCCCCAAAGCCCCAGTGCACGGTTGTATATCCTAGTTGTAAGTCCTTCTAGTTCTCCTATGTGAGCCAATGCGACAGCATGGCAACTGACAGACAGGTGGTGTGGTTCTGTGACCGGGACACGAACCTGGGCTGCCAAAGCCATGAGAGTGCTGAACTTGAACCACTAGGCCATCAGGGCCGGCTCTGGAGGCATGTTTTATAAACTGAGATTTGAAGGATCACTATCAGTGAGCAAGCAATTGAAAGTTAGAGAGATGGAAACACTGGAGGAATAATATTAAGGATGCTGCCTCAGTGCTGTGCTGGGATTAAAGCTGATGGAGACAAGTTGAAAGATGTGATGAAGATTATAGAGACAAGTGACCCTTGTTAGGGAGTTTGAACTTAATTCTGAGGACCAGATGGTTAAATGCAAAAGAATGATTTATATTTTCTTTCAGGAAAATCACTCTTACTTCAGGGGAGCAATTAGATAAGAAAAGGGATAAAACTGGAAGCAAGAGAAGCTTAAAGCATATTTGGAAGTAATGAAACTGAATTTCCTTGAAAATGAATTTCATGTCATATTTTCACTAATTCACACTGTATTCATCAATTGTGAAAATTTATCATGGACCACACAAAATCTTATATCTATATAATCGATAACGGAATCTTAGATGAAATTTCAGTCTGTGTATTGGCCAAGCCAAATGGGAAGATCTTACTGGACCCAACTGTGAAGCTGGATTTTCAGTCACCCCATGATGATCCATGTTGTTGAGAGCTACTGCTCGGTTGGAAATTCTGCATCACCTTGCAATTATCTGTAGATAAGGCCAACACCACAATTTTCTAATTTTAGACAAAAATTAATCACGAGCAAAATCTGAAGAGACAAATCTCAATTTGTCAGAGGTAGAACTAACTTCAGATTATTTGTATACTCACCTTGGAAGAGAAAAGATTGAAAATTCCCGTTCAGTGGCAGTTTTTCTCAGAGCTACTGCAGAAGCTTGGTTCTTTAATTAGCAGGCGTGTCGCAAGCACAGTGGATGGATGGCAGCGTCTGGATGTAGCCGCGAGCCCCTCACCTGGCATGAGCAGCAGCACTGTGACACCGGAGGAACTCGAGTCAGGAATCAAATGTATTTCATAGTGGAAATACCATTTAGAAGGTCCTTAAAATTAAAAATTTAATCGTATTATGCATTTTGACTTATCCCAGTGCAACAGTTGAAATTTTGTCTTAAAAATATCACACTTGGGGAAATCTTAGAGTCTCAGAGTCATACTTACATATTTATGACTTAGAATCAATAATTAATAGGTCAGTGATCCTTAAGAATTCTTTTGTGGTAGTTAAGTTTAACAAACCTGTTCAATTGTGTAAGTTGTGGTCAGACAGTGTAAAGCAGAAAGGGATGACAAGAGACTAACTTTCTTAAAAAAGTAATGAGACAGAATAGTCCACTAGATCAGCGGATCTCTAAGTATGGTCCCTGGACCAGCAGCGTCTGTCCTGTCTGCTTAGAAACAGGATAGAAATGCAGATCTTGGCCCCACCTGCAAGCTGCTGAATCAGGACCTCTGGGGTGGGCCCAGAAGTCTGCGCGAGCACAAGCCCTCCGGGAAATTCTGGTGCACACTCAAGTTTGGGAAGCATCGCTCTGTGTTTCGCAATTTCACGTTCTTTGGCAACCTTGATCTTTCAATTGCCAAAAATTATTTTCCCAAGGCCGCTAAGAACCAAAGGTCCTTGTTCACTGTTAATGGAGGACTGCGAGCTACTTCAAGCAAAGATTGTGTGTTAGTTAAATCTGAATGACCTAGAGTAGAGGCTTAGGTCATTAGTAAGTAGAATTGCAGAAAATCTATTATTTATTAAGAGTACATTCAAGATGACCTTGTATTCACCTGAGCTCATTGCTTCAGCTTTATTTTGCTAGAGAATGATTCCCAGAAAAGAAAGTGGTGATCTGATGTCTAAGTCAGTATCGTTTGTAAGATAGGCCACAGGATCTCACAGAAGCTTCGTGAGATTGATAAAAACACGATCCAGGAACGATTCGTGTACTCGCTTACACTAGAACCGTCATTTAGAAGGGCCTTAAAAACTTTATAAAGTAATTGTTTTCATATTTCAACTTATTCCAGCCTATTTGTGATTTAAATTAATAAAAAAGTGACTCTTTAAATGTAATCTTAATAATAACTTTCTGTGGATATTCACTGATTTGTTAGATCTTTTTTGGTGCTTAGACAGCTAGGTATGTCCATAAATAAATATCTTAAAAAAATGTATAGAACAGTAGTTCCAAGAGTTGTTTGACCATGACCCACAATAAGAAATATGTTTTACATTGCAACACACACACACGTGCACACACACACACCACCATGACTAAACAGAATTTCATGGCATAATACTTAACCTGACAACTTGTGATTCAGTCTACTCCATTGTAATCAATTCTAGGCTGTTCTATCACTTAACAACTATTGATCACAACGCATTAAATTGGTTTCAAAACCTCGAATGGATTATTGTGCTAGATACTTCCATTTGCCTTTCCAGGTCCGACCCTCATCCTTCTCCCCACTGCTCTGTGCCCTGTATGCCAGGCTCACCTGTGTGGACTACATAGTGGGTGCGTTTGCTCTTAGCTTCCTGCCAGGTTTGGTGATGGGTACAGGGATGTCCTGGGATGCTCAGTCTATTGGACCACAAACTTCACTGATGTAGTGGGTTCCTGAATCTTTTTTTAAATGACAGCCTTATTGAGATATATTTCACAAACCACAGAATTCATCATTTTAAAGTATACAGTTCAATGGTCTTTAGTACATTCACCGAGTTGTGCAACTATCACCATAAGCTAACTTGAGAACATTTTCATCGCTCTCAAAAGAACTCATGTGCCCATTAGTAGCCACTGCTCACTTCTCCCCACCCTCCTGCCCCCAGCCCTAGGCAACCACCAATCTACTTTCTGCCTTTATGATTTTCATATTTTGGGTGTTTCATGTAAAATGAGATCATACAATATATGGCATTTTGTGTCTGGCTTCTTTTACTTAGCATAATGTTTTCAAGGATCATCAATTTTGTAGCACGTATCAGTACTTCCTTGTTTTTATGGCTGGATAATATTCCACTGTATGGACAGAATACATTTTTTTTATCCATTCATCAATTGATCGGCATTGGGTTTTTCCACTTTTTGGCTGTGATGAATAATGCTGTTATGAACATTTGTGTACGAGCTTTTGTGTGGGGGTTTTATTTTAATTGTGTACATACCCAGGAGTAGAATTACAGAGTCATATGGGAACTTTATGTTTAATCTTTTGAGGAACCACTAGACTGTTTCCCAAAGCAGCCGCACCGTATTACATTCCCATCAGCAGTGTATGAGGATTCAGATCCTTCCACATCCTCACCAGCACTTGTTGCTCTATGTCTTTTTGATTCTAGCCACTCTAGCTGGTGTGAAGTGGTATCTCATTGTGGTTTGGGTTTGCTTTCTCTGGCGGCTAATGATGTTGAGCCTCTTTTCATGTGCTTATTGGCCACATGTATCTCTTCTTTGGAGAAATGTCTATCCAGATCCTTTCTGATAGGAAAGATTTTAATTTCTTTTTCTTGCCTAGTTGCCCTGGCTGGAACCTCCAGTACAATGTTGAATAGAAGTGGTGGGCGTAGAATCCTTACCTCGTTCCTGATCTTGGAGGGAAAACTTTTGGTCTTCCCCCATTACCTGTGATGCAGCTGTGGGCTTTTCCTCGCTGTCCTTTACCAGGTGGAGGAAGTTCCCTTCTACTCCTAGTTTGATGAGTGTTATTTTTAGTCATTAAGGGATGTTGAATTTTGTCAAATGCTTTTCCTGCACACTTTGCTGTCTGTGCACGAACTGAATATCAGACGCATGGTGACCATTCACCAACAGGGTTTGAAAGAAGTGATGTGATTGATCACTGACCATGATGCACATCTCTTATCTATGTCGTGATTTGTGGCCTAAAGAGCTAGTAGCAATGTTTGCCTTTGAACAATTACTCACAGTTAATATTCTGTGGTAACTGAGAATTGAGCTGTGTTGTTGGGTTTGATGGTTAATTTTATCTGTTAATTTGGTTAGGCCATGGTACACAGGTATTTGGTCAAACACCAGTCTATACATTGTTGTGAATGTATTTTTTAGGTGAGATTAACTTTAAATCAGTAGACTTTGAGTAACGTGGATTGCCCTCCATAATGTGGGTGGGCCTCATCCAACCAGTTGAAGGCTTTAAAAGCAAAGACTGTGATTTCCTGGAGAAGAAGAAATTCTGCCTCAAGATGTCCTCGGACTTGAGCTGCAACATCAGCTCTTCCCTGAGTCTCCAGCCTGCCAGCCTGCCCTGCAGATTTCGGATTTGTCAGCCCCCACAATCACATGAGCCAATTCCTTAAAATAAAGCATGCTCTCTCTCTCTCATCTCTCATCTCTATCTCTATCTCTATCTATCTTTATATCTATCCACACACACATATATGTTCACATCCTGTTGGTTCTGTTTCTCTGGAGAACCCTGATTAACACATTAGGACACTGGTATGTTTAACTAAAACGTGGTACCTGAAACTTGTGCTCATCAGAACCATGCATAGCAAGGACTTCCTGTATTGTCTTTGATTTTCCATATCCTTCCATATCAGGGGAAGTGTTTCAGAGGTTTCCACTTGGCCGTCCCACTCTGAGCTCTGATCCCACAGATAAAGGAACTTATGTAGGCCTCTGCCTTTTGTGGAAGGACCCAGAGGACACTCCACAAACCAGCGAGGAATGCACCGCTGAGAGGGCACAAGCATCACTATAAAGCACAGTGGTGCTCACTGTCAACCCCGATGTAGACCTGGTTCTCTGGTTGTGATGAGGATCCTGACATACTAGAAGCCAGGTGGTGTGCGTATGCATCAGAAGCCAGGTGAGCACAATTATCTTAATGAGAAGCGAGACTGGGATGGCAGCTAATGGGGGCCTGACCCATAGAGAAATCTGTAAGCTGCTTCGTGCCATGGCTTGCCCCTATGGCAACCTATCACTAGCCAAGTCTTGGGTAGATTGCTGTGACAACAGCAATTGCTATGATGACAGCAGTGATCACACAGATTGTGGAGCAATGGCTTTTCGTGATTGCTCTCAGGGCACAGATGGAGGAAATTCAAAGCTAGGAATGACCAAGTGAGAATGGAAGACAATCGGGAAACCTCACTGGCAGCTCTGAAGGAGTCCCTTGCCTCCAGTTACAGGGGACTAAGCACTAGGGCTGGAGCCCACTGCCTGAGCATAAGTTGTGCGATTGCAGCACGGTGCTCCACCTTGCTGTGTTTCCCATGCTCAGGTGAGGAACCGGTGGTCATGGAGGGGGATGCTGAGTTATGGGGTGGTGACATTTGCACAGACTTTGGTGATACTGAGATCTTTGAACCTCCCAATGCCCCTGACCCTCCTCCTGCATTCGGAGGCAGCCCCCTCTCCCATCTGGAGGACCCATCTTCCCTGCATGAAAGCTTTCCATGACTGTACCTGCAGTGGTTTCCCATCACTGATTCTGATTCGCAGGGCCTACCTCCCAACAATCTTTACTTCCTCTGGACACACAAACGTGATTTACTTGGAGAAGTGAGTCTTGCTCACGGAGAAGGTAACTTATCCACCTAAGGCATGCCTCACCAATCTTTATCAACAGGAACTCGGATATGTATAGAAGTGGATTCCAGTAGGATTAGGCCCAAAATGACAGAATGGCAAAATCTGAGACCTGTTTCACTGAGGTGGGTCATTCATGGGGTTTGAGATTTAATATGTTGGCTGGAGAGCTGGGAATGTGTTAGCCGCTGGCTCTCCTGGTGACTTAGCCTGTGCTAAGTGGAGGCGGAGAGTCAGCGAGCATGGAATGCAGAACTCCTGGGAATGCTGTAGAACGGTGTTCTCTAGAGTCATCAGGAGGCCTTGTTAAGTCACAGATTTCCCCAGAGTTTCTGATACAGCAGGTCTGGGGTGAGGCCTGAGAACCTGCATCTCTAACAAGTTCCCCAGTGATACTGATGCTGCTCGTCTGGGGACCACACTTTGAGAATCACTGCAGTAGAAGTAACTCTGAAGCATCAGGGTCGTGAGGATGCTGGATTAGATCTGTCACATACAGTCTGCTCTGCTACCTTCTAACCATGCTCCCTGGGTGCATCAAGAGGTGAATTGTTGAGGGGCAGCAGCTGCCTGGAACACCTTTGTGTCAGGTGTCCTCTGCAGGCTGGAGAAGATGCTGAAGTGAGTGCCCAGTCATCGATGGGAAAGGTGAGATCTCAGGGTGGCAGACACCACAATCACCACAAACAGCCACAGTGAAAGAGCGGGATTCTGAGTGTTTTGAGGGACCAGGGTCTGAGACGAAGGCTAATAGATCACTGGATTTTTAGAAAATAAATACATGGAAACTTACCATGGTGCTACCCGCCAGATACAGGTAGAAACATTCTGGGTCTTCTGGCAGAAAGATGACTCGTGTCAACACAGCAGGATACTGTAGGAAAAACGCAAGCCTGAGGAAA
Organism: Ceratotherium simum simum; assembly: GCF_057802395.1. NCBI lineage: Eukaryota > Metazoa > Chordata > Mammalia > Perissodactyla > Rhinocerotidae > Ceratotherium > Ceratotherium simum. Next base: position 62,011,073 of record NC_141913.1, read on the forward strand.
TGAGGCTGTGGAGTGGGACTATCAGAAAGAGCTACTTCCAGGAAAATCTGGCATCACTGTCATAGCTTTAGGGAGCAAGCAGACAACTTATTATTTCCCTTAATGTCTTTTTGATGGCTGGCAAAACGGCATTACCAGATCACCCACCTTCAAAGTGTTTATAATATTTAACAAGAAATATTTTAGTAAACAATAATCTTTAGTTTATATTTATTCAATATCTGCCATCTTTCTCCAGCGTCCTAGTCTCTCTTCTGTTCCCGAAAACAAACAAAAGGATTTTTAACAGTTAAAAACCAAGGATGACCTAAAAGAGTAAAGTAAAAATACTTTTATTTATTCGTTCTCAACACTTTCTCCCAGGAGGGTGACGGTGTTCCTCAGTCTTTGTGATCTCGTTTAGCGACCACGGAAAATAAATTTATAGGAAATCTCTCTTTGTAATCAGAAGAGCTCAAATATAATATAATTTCTTGGTAGATGAACAGTCAGTTGTGGTTTAATTTCTACTATTACATTAATAAGTCAAATAAGTCCAATTTTTTGTCACAAGATAAACTTCTCAAGTAATTTTAATATTATTTGAACAACTGTTTCTTGATTATTCAACGAATATTTTTGACAGACAGAGTTCTTCCTGTCGACTTTGGCTTTTGGAAATGTCCACGCTGTCACTGATGGAGCTGTTTCTGTGAGTTGTTTGGGTATCTCTAGAGATTCCTTCAGAAAGGACTCCAGGGGGCGTTATAGAACCACGATCCCAAACTGCAAGCTCTGGGCTGGTTTGTGTGCTTGTGTGTGTGTAACAGAGGCGTAGTTAGGAAAATCAGAATTATCCTCTGCTGGCTTTACTATGACCAACTACAGACGCAGGGATTTTATCTGCTGAGTTGTTGAGTTGCTTGTCAGACCAGGCAGAAGTCACCCAGTTACAAACGCTCCCATGAACAGCAAGTGATTATATCTGCACATAGAAAAATATTTAAAAATTATTGAATAATCAAAATTTCCTTTTTTATCATTCAAAAGTTACAAAACACTCACTGAATTAGTAAAATCAAACAATGCAAAATGTATTTAGTTAAAAGGGAAAGATCCCCCTTCTCACTCTGTTTCACTCCCCGGAGGTTGGTGTGGGTTCTTATCCGTTATGCTATTCACATTGCAAACATACTATATACAAATAGAAATACTTATGTTCACAGATAAAATGTTTTTTAAAATGTGGTCAGGCTATACATTTTCTTGTAGCTGGATTTTTTTCACTCCTAAGTATGTCTCTGGCTGTTCTTCCCTGTTAGCATGGCCTTAGATCTGCCATCTGGGTATTTTTCAGGCACCTCACAGATGTTAGTCTTTTCAGTGGATGGATGGAAGGCCATAGAACGTATGTATCATAATTAATTTATCTAATGCAGTGTGGATAGGCATTTAGATAATCTCCAATTTTCTTACTGTTATAAAATACAGCAGTGAGCCATTAGAATTTACTTATATGAATTTACTTATTTCTGTGAGGAATGGTTCCTTAAGGGGCAGCCGACTTTAATCTTTGCAGTCACTGATTACTCATGTGGTTTATTTCAGAAAACGTCACAGCCTTTCTTACAATTTATTCCTCCAGATGGAGTTTAGAATTGTTTTTGTCAAGTTCCCCACCACCCTCCCCTGATTGCAATGAAGTTTTGATGGAAAGTGCATTGAGGTTGTGGACTAGTTTGGGAGAATTACTACAGATTATTTAAAATATTGAGTCTCCATTGTTATCCATTGTTTAGTTACACGTGTCTGTATACTTTGTATATACAAAGAAATGTATCTTCTTTGATTACTTCATAGGAAAACTATTGCTTTTCTGTGTTAATCTTATGTTGAGCTACTTTATTGACCACTTTGGTTTTAATAAATTTTTAGTTGTTTCCTCTAGATATTTAGACAAACACCCTTAAGCAAAAAATGACAGTTTTGTTCTCCTTTCCAATGCTTTTTAGATTTTTATTTCCTTTCTTGCCATATTCCATTAGTGGCATATTCCATTAATGACAATGAGATTGTTTTATATTCATTTTTTGTCCAGATACCATTTTTCCCTAACTTTGTCCAGTAGAAATAGTTCAGAAAGTTTTGTTTTTCTCTTTGTTCTGAAAGGTTTAAATTACAAAAAAAAAAAGGAAAAGAAATAGAGATGAGCTCCTTGGGATCTTGATAGACTGCACCTAATGCCTCCATGTTGTATGGCACACGGACTTAGACTATTTGGTTTTCTCCTCCTCATCACTGGCCTGTGCCAATTTATTGAATTTATTAAATTAACATAGAATGGCATATAAATTTCTACTCAATATCCTTTTAAAATTAACATTTAAGTATCAGTAAGTACAGTGTTTCATAAATTATTTTAGTCCTATATAATCTAGTTAAGGAAAATGGGCAAAAGTCTAGAAAATATGAAAGACGATAAGAGAGGGAGAGAGAAAATTATATCCTTTAATTTTTAAAAATTACAATAAGGAATTAAAAAATAATGTGGACAAATCCATCCTTTAAAAAAAACAAGATTTTTATTCCAAGAAAGAAACATCTTTTTTAAAAATATTAAAACTGTATATTTGAAGTAAAATTTTATTTTTGAATGTTAAAAAAAAAGTTTAAGTAATTTCCTCAGGGTCTCTCAGATAGTCAAGGGCAGAGCTGGGTTTGAAGCTGAAGGGCTGGATCCCAGATTCTACACTTTCTCCTGGGCAGTGTCACCACAGCTCACAGTCCATGGAGAGGACATTCCTCGCTCTGTAGGCTACTGTTAGGACAGCTGTGCTGCTAAAAGATGATGTGCAAAGTGGCAACATCACATGGATTCTTTCCCTTAAGAAATTTTTTTCCATCGATTACTTAAAATTACGCCATGGTAGAATTTTAATTTTTTCCTGTGAATTTCTAGTTGCCTTTTTCTTTCTCATTGATAAGAGAAGTATGAGCCTTCAACATCGCCTCAAATGTATCCAGTATCTTATTTATACCATGCATTGCACTGTATCTTTTATTCCTGAATAACATCCCTTTATAACATCTCCAAGTAGTTTTGTAAAAAAGGCTACAATTTCCGAATTATTCCATATCAAAATTGTCTTTATTTTCGCCCTACCTGTGATGGAAATTTAGCTGGGCACAGGGTAGGTTCAAACCAACCCAGTGTGCGCTGATGAAACGGTCGACGCCAACCCCTTTCTTGGCCTTTTTTTCCTCTTTAGAAGCTGCCATTTTCTCTTGTTGTCTCAAAATTCTCTAGGATGTTTCCAAAGACGAGTCTTTAAAGGTTCGTCTTGTCTTTAAGGGGATCCTTTCAATCTGAGAATCTGTGCTCTTCTTCAGATGTGCTGGAAAAGTCTCGTGTTATTTCTTTGTCAACTTCACTTCTATTTTCTCTTCTGAGGACAGCTGTTAATCAGACATTGCATGACACACATTTTAGCTTTGCTCTCACGTTTCCCTTCTCCTCCTCCTCCTTCTTCTTTTTTTTCATTCTGGAATATCTCCCCGACTCTATTTTGCAATCCTGCTATATTTTTAAAGAGTGATACGCATATTTTATCTCTCAAAGCCTTTTTGTTCTCTGATGTTCCATGTAATAGCACTCTGACTTATTTTGTGGATGTAATATCTTCTTGACTCTCTTGGAATGTTAATTAGTTAATTTTTTCCGCTCCCTGAGTTTGTACTGAGTCTCTCTTCCAGGTTGCCCCTTTTCTTTCCCGTCTGATGATCTTTGATGACCCATTTATACTGGACTGATTATTCTAGATTGTTTCCCTCTGACATTGTGGAGAAGTGCCCACGTCTCAGTCTCATTGTACCTTTTTCCTTTACTCAGACAGGTTGAGACAGGCTCAGCCGGTGTATGGGAAGGCTTTGTGTTCGTGCTCTCCATCCCCGTGTGATAAAATCTCCTTCTGGGTATAGCCCCATAGCTGCCGATCCGGTTCTGAATTTATCTTAGTTCCTCCCTCTGTGAGATGCACTATTTTCAAACCCTAATTTCTGTGTCTTTCGTACTCTGAGTGTATGAAGATTGTGACAATTAAAAACCCAAGTTGCTTGTCTACAATTTATTTCAGAGCCTGGTGCCTACCTACCACCTCTCCTCTGAAGGCAGCACGTGTCCCCTTGCCACACACCACATCATTCTCTGTCTTCCTCACTCTTTACCCCATTTCTTCTCCAGATTTCTAAAGTCTGGGATCTGTTGTATCTGAATATAGAAAGATGGAGTTTAAAGGGTGGAAATAGTGGCCAGAGTGGGTATTTTGGGGAAGGTACTGCTCAGTACTTAAGGGACAGGGGATGCCTGTGCAAATTTCCAGTTTGTGTCACCTCTGCGTCTTTATGTCCGGAGCAGAGGGTTGGGATTTATATGGACTCTGCCAACTCAACTTAATTTTTCAGGTGGTTTCAATTTTTTGAGGGTGTTTCATGAAATGCTTAGGCTCATCTTTGTTTATTTTCATTACTGTCAAGATTTTGATATTAATTAGACTGCCAATCTTCATTTTTGGTGTTCAAAGTTTCCCATTCTGTAGCAGTCTGGGAGAGACTTGATTAGAGGCTGCAAGTGAGGTGCATATTCCTTAATACTTTAGAAAACATTAGCTCTTTGCCAAAAGCACGAAATCTTGAATGTCAAGATTAATCACGTTATTTATTTAAATTGTTACACTAGAATTTGTTCTGAAATAAAGATGCCCCTGTTGCTGCTATCCACCATGGCTAGTTAAAACCTGTGAAGGAGGAATGAAGGAGGCAGATTTAGGGAGCAGATCAGACAAACGCAGGGGTGAGAAACTAACGCAGTCTGGAGTCATTGTCTTTAGGGCTCAAGCATGTCCAGCTGCGCCCTTGGTCGGCCGCCTGCCGCAGCCAGCCAGAGGGTCACGCCCTCGCCGCCTTCAGGGCTTTGCTCAAACATCGCCCCCCCCAGGGAGACTTTCCCTGACCACTGGATAGAAATGGCAACCCTCTCCTCCCCCTAGCACCTCTAGTACACTTTCCTTTTCTGCACAGCCCTTCCAACCATCAATTATAGTGTGCACTTACTTAGAATGCAAGTCCTATAAGAAGTTTGTTTGTTAACTTCTAAATTTTTAGCACTTACAATTGTGCCTCGCACAATTGTAAAATAAGCACTCAATCAATATTTTGGGCATGAATGGTTAGAAAACACTGTATCTAGGGCCAGCCCAGTGGCATGGCGGTTAAGTGCACGTGCTCTGCTGCGGCGGCCTGGGGTTTGCAGGTTCAGATCTCGGGCCCGCATTGACGCACCGCCTGTCAAGCCATGCTGTGGTGGCATATAAAGTAGAGGAAGATGAGCATGGATATTAGCCCAGGGCCAATCTTCCTTGGCAAAAAGAGGAGGAGTGGCATTGGACGTTAGCTCAGGGCTGATCTTCCTCACACACACACAAAAAAACACTGTATCTAAAAAAGGCTACATCCATCTCACACACAAAGGCTCTCCTTTGTCCCTTTCACCTGTGCCTGCTGAGAACTGTGAGCTCTAGTTGTGTCAGGTGCCAATCTACACTGAGTGTGTGTTAGTGAACATGATGAAGAGAGGTGAAGAGTAAGGGATGTGACAGTCCTGGCAGGTGTCTGAGGACAGGTGAGCTGAGACTTGAGTGACAAGGAGTATCTCCCCAGGTCAAGGGCTGAGTGGATCTTTTCCAGAAGATGAGACACTCAGTGGGAAGGTGGATGAGGCAGGAATAAGCGGGTTTGGTTTGAAGGATAGGAAGAAGGCCGGTGTGGCCAGAGCAAAGGTCACGTGGTTGGAAGAGCGGAGCTTGTGGTTGAGGTCTGCGAACTGGGTGGAAGGGAGATGGGGGCATGTTCTTAGTGCTCTGAGAGGCGAGTGACGGGATCTGACATATTTTGATAAAGGCACTCTGGCTGCTCTAGGAAGAACGGGCGTTAGGGACCAAGCCAGAGCAGGCAGACTAGTTTGGAGGCTGTCACAGGGTCTGGGTGACAGATGGTGGTGGCTTGGCTGACAGGATTGGCAGTGGGAAAGAGGGCAATCGAAGACTTGAATACTTATAAATGTTTGTAAGCATTTTTGTAAACGTTTGTGAATGCTCACCTGTTTCACACCGTGGAGATTGCTGCTGTAGGATTTATTACAGGGGCTGTGTGGTGGTTTTTATTACAGGGGCTGTGTGGTGGTTTTTATTACAGGGGCTGTGTGGTGGTTTTTTTACAGCATTATTTGCTAAAAATTATGGAGTATTGCAAAGTGGCAGGTTTTTGTTTCATTCAAAGTAAAAAAAAAAAAATTCTCAAGACAAAAAATTGGAGACATTTTACAGATGAGAGCCTTTTGAACCTGGAAGGTCTGCCCAAGACCTCAGAGCATATAAACTATCGGAAACAGGATTTCAGGTCAGGCCTGCTGATGGCTGTCCCCTTTCTCTGCCACTTCCTCAGCTTTGTTAACTTAAAATTGGACTCAGCATATGCATTAGAAAGATTCCAGCTTTGAGACTTAGTTTTTAACTCATCTTGTAAAGTTGCGTTAGTACAAATTCTCACAATGCATTTAAAATGGAATTTTTACTGCATCAAAATGAAATTACTGTGGCATGGATACTACATCTTAGATGAAGATGCTCATAAAATGGAAATGAGACAAAGACATGATTTACTTAATCTGCCTGCTTTCTTCCCTTAGGAAATGAGAACTTGGGAAAATTATACAACAGCAGTATTTTCTTGTATTAAATACCTTAAAACCTTCAAATAAGGTTTTGATAGTGAAAAATTTACAATGATAATTGAAGTAAATTTATTTCCCACATATATAAAAGCTGTTCTTTATTCAGATGTTGGAAATTTAGGATATTTTTTAGAAAAATGGTTCTTTTTTTATTGAGGTAATAATGGTTTATAACATTAGATAGATTTCAGATGTACATCATTATATTTCAACTTCTGTATGCGCATCGAAAAATTAATGGGTAAAGAAGATGTGGTGGGGCCGGCCCCGTGACTCAGCCGCTTAGCACCGATGCACCGCTTCTCCGGCCATGCTGAGGCCACGTCCCACATACGGCAACTAGAAGATGTGCAACTATGACATACAACTATCTACTGGGGTTTTGGGGGAAAAAAGGAGGAGGATTGGCAATAGATGTTAGCTCAGAGCTGGTCTTCCTCAGCAAAAAGAGGAGGATTAGCATGGATGTTAGCTAAGGGCTGATCTTCCTCACAAAAAAAAAAGAAGATGTGGTATATATACACAATGGAATATGACTCAGCCGTAAAAAAGACAAAATCTTGCCGTTTGCGACAACGTGATTGGACCTTCAGGGTGTTATGCTAAGTGAAAAAAGTCAGGCAGAGAAAGACAATTACTTCACGACTTCACTCAAATGTAGAAGACAAAAACAACAACAACAACAAACAAAACACATAGACACAGAGAACAGATTGGTGAAAATTGTTCTTATCATCATTCTTGATCATGAAGCAATTCTTGATCATAGAGTAAGACTCAGGGAGTGTATTTCTGAACATCTGCAACTGAATAGGAACCATTCAAACAAATATCGGAACTTTTTGCTGTTAAAGTCATAAATATAGAGTGGACATGAGTGTTGGAGGTCTTAATTATTCCTAAAGGAATGAAAAGTTAACACTACAGATATATAGATAGATATAGATATAAGTGATGCATCATAAAACTTTGATAAAGTCTATCCAAATTTTTTTTTAAGTTTTGCTTATCTAAACTCCAAGCCAATATTTAAAGTCAATAATATATTCATTTATAAAATTATAAATATAATAAGTGCATTCATTTATAAAATTAACAAGATTAAAAACACAGAGAATTTCATTTTTGATTGACCCAAAGAGAGCCTAGAGTTGCGTAAGTCCTGTCTTAATTAAGTCCTACTTGTTTTCACTCTTTTGCCTATACACTGTACAGAAAAGTGTGAATACCACCTTGCTGAGACAACTTGTTCTGTGGGTTCTGGGAAGGATCCATGGATGGGCATCTTGTATCCATGAACTTCCTGAAATCTTATTCAAAATTCATGTGCCAGTGACAGTCCCAGCGCTCAACAGATTCTCAAAGATGTCAATGACTAGGAAGTTTAAGAACCACGGAGTCTAGCAGATTTCCTAAGGTACAGACCTGGCCCTCCTTCGAGGCCAACACCGGTCTTGGCTATGCAGGAGTCTGTCACCTCCCACTGCTGCTGGTGCTGCACCTGCCTCTGGGCACCAGGAAGCAAGTGGAAGCAAGCCCACAGCTGAGATCCAGGATTACTGATGCAGATCAGGATGTCACCACATGCTGCCGCCATATCCAACTCGCATGATCAAAATGCTGCAGGCTGGATGCTGGATCACTGTGCAAGGACACCTTGTGCTTCCACTCCTGGGTTTGCCAGCCCACAGAGCCAAGAGAGGAGCAAGAGTATCCTCTGCCTCCCTCCTGCTTTCCAAAACACCTGCGAGGGCATCTAATTGGCACAACTCGATTTGTACTCAGAACCCTAGTAGTGAGGACGTGGCTGGTGGAGAAGCACCTCTGAATCCTCTCAAGGGAGCAGGTACTGCCCAATGGCTGAGAGTGTGGTCAGCAGACAGCTTCTTCCTGGTTGGCCTCCACTGCCTATGGCCATCTTGCCCCAGATACCAGCCTTCCTGAGGCAGTCCACTCCTGGGAACCGAGCAAGGAGGCTGCTGTGCCCCCTAGGAGGCCTCTGACAGCCAACACCCACCCCAGGGCTCTTGCCAGGTTGGCCGGGGCTTTGCCAGGCTTGTAGTTTACTTCTGCCTCTGCCAGTTCTGCCTCATTCCCTACCTGTCAGACATGTTGGTCCTAAGTAACCCTTTGCACCCCAAACTCTGTCTCAGCACCTGCTTCCAGACAATTAATGGGTACTAAGAGTGTTCAGAGAGTGGGAAATAAGATGGGTGCTGGAACAGGGTCGCTCACTATCTGGCTAGTAATAAGGAAGCATCTCAGATGGCAGATGGAGCACAGACAGCTCCAGGAGCACGGTGGTCCAGATGTCAAAACCTTTCCTGGAGATAGATTGGGATGTTGTGCTGTGGAAAGGAATGCACTGGTGGTTCGGTGTTTCAGCATTTGAGTGTATGAGAGAGTAGTAGTTATAACGATAATGGTATTGGATGGCTACTGCTCAGCACCATTGCTAGGCTTCAGAGAGAACAGCTGAGGGTGAGTAATAAGCAATTGAAGGCCAAGTGTGGAATCCAGAAGGCCTCTTTGGTTACATCAAAAGGAGCTCTCATCTCTAGCAGCTGGAGGGGAGAGAAAACCAGGGATGAAGCCCAAGACGTAAAAGTCAGAGTGGATGACCTTCGAAGATGGTTAAAGGCCTGCCCAAGGCAGGTCTGTTATGCCAAGATCAGGGCCCTGGCTGGGAAGTCCTGGGATGCTGACATATGGGATGGGAATATCTGAGTGGATGTTCCCAGAAGTCTTTGACCCACTTCTGAGCCTGCAAGTGTGGAGGCCCTAGTAAGTGCTAGAGCCCCGCCGCACCCCCTGCATTTCTGGAGGAAAACACAGAGGTCTTTATGCCATAGGCAACACCCTGGGGACTCACCCCAGCTCTCCTCCTGCTAGGGGCTAAGTGCTAGGAGGTAAGCCCATCTGGGGACATGCTGGTCCTGATACGGAAGGAAAGACATTACAGCCCAAAGGAGCTGCATGACCCACCCAGAATGTCCTGGGGAGAGTTGGGGATGTACATGTGGGATGGGATTCTGAAGCTGCCTGACCAAGAGGGCCAGAACATAAGACTGGATAGGGAAGAAATTGACTTGGGAGCACTATCCCAAGATACAGGATTTAATACCATGGAAAGGATCCGAGGCATGGAGGAAGCAGTGGCCCCCTCTGCAAAGCTGAAATGGCAGAATTGGCATGGTAGAAGAAGAGATGAATATACTCAGGGAAGGGGGCGTGCTGGATGGATACCTCTGTATAGCCAGAAGACCCATCAGGCGGTTGTTTTCCCGAGAAGATCCAGAGGACACACCAGTTATTAAGCCAATAAAAATGCGCTGGTGAGAGAGTCAAGGACACGAGTGGTGGCCTCCCCTGTAGGCCTGGGATGAAGGTATGAAAGGCTGTTATAGAACTTGACTGGGCGATGGCAGAGGGACAACAGAACCCCACCAGAGAAGAGGCCGGACAATAGCTGTTTCCCATCGGACGCTAAATGGAATGATTTTCCTAATGACCAGCAAAGCTGGAATGGCAGCCAGGGGCCCTCAGGGAGTTATGGAGCTGATGACAAAAACAGAGCATCTCTAGTGCAAAACAGAGTTGGGCAGCTGACAGAGGTACCACTCAGCTTGTGCCACAAGAAAAATTCAAGGATGGATGACTGGGAGGCTGGGGGGGACACCCAATAAGAGCTTAGGAACCCTGACCAGTTTCCAACTGGGAACCCCTACCTGGAGAGATGGCCTGGGGCCCAGGGGCAGCAGTTTGCACCCATGGCAAGAACATGGGGTAACTGTTCTCCCAGGGCTTCCTGAAAGCACCGACTGCCATCTCCTCAGTAACTGTACACCAGGGAAAGGGGAGTCCCCACATATTTCAGGGACAGTTGGACGGAGGTTCTGAACTGACGTTGTTACCCATGAATGACTTCATGTCATTGCCCTGTGAGAGAACAAGAGCGAGGTAGTGGGTGGAACCCTAACCCCAGAGGTGGTTTGAGACCCCAACAGTGGGTCATTCTGCCTCTAGTCTTCTTTAGTGCCCCCCACAGATTACAGCAGGGATCATTTCTTAGTATATCACTATTTTCGTGTTATTTTACTTCTTGAGACTCTATACTGACCTTGAACTACTTAGTCAAACTGTTTTCCCAACACAAGCCCTTTGTTCTCATCGACTAAGGCTCACCCTGTGTTTTACATCACCACCCCCTCAGCCTGTCTCTGCACTGCCCGGCTCATTTCTGACTTGATGGCTTTCCTGAGGACTTTCTCTCTGTTGTCATTCTCTCCATTGCATGCATCTCTATCTGAGCTACCTGAGAAGATGCAAGTGGTCCTCTCTTCACTAAAACATCCTTTATTTCAGACTAATCTCTCTCGTTCTCAAATCTTTCTGTAATGATTATTTATAGCTAGTATTTTATTTTTTCTATAAATAGATGTTGAATTACTGGCACTCATCTCTCCCGTCTCCTGACTTCCTGAATTCTTCTTCCCATTTGAATTGCATTGAACTTCCTCTATCCCCACTTTGATTCAATTAAATAAAAGGAAAAGTCTAGCATTCATTAAAAGAACCACTCCTTTTGTAGTTATCAAGTTCAATCCTATCTGGTAATTTTCAGTACTATACGATTTAAAATTTAGGATATTATATGAGTGTGCAATATTTGTTTATTAAAAAATCATGTAAGTACATATAACTTTAACTATCTTCTGGGTAACATTTTTATACTTACATATATATTTTTAACATCCTAATTAAAAAATTTTTAAATGTAGTTAGGTTTCTTTGTCTGTGCTTATCAATAAATATATCAGTATTTTTAAAAATATCAACTTGAATAATAATTTCATAAAAACAAGAAAGCCACAAAACAGTAGTTAGCATCTAAATAGATCTTAGAAAGTTTTCTAGAAATAAATAAAAAGAATTCAAACTGAAAAACAAAGGCCAATAGAAAGAAGCAAAGTGTCTTATCTTTTTGATTGATAAAAATAAAGGTCAAGATATTAAATGGTTAAATATGACTATTATGAAGAACATTAAAAACAAAATGTATAGGGGCTGTCCTGGTGGCGTAGTGATTAAGTTCGAGTGCTCCGCTTCAGCAGCCCGGGGTTCACAGGTTCTGATCTCCGGCGCAGACCTATGCACCGCTCATCAAGCTGTGTTGTGGTGGCGACCCACATACAAAATAGACGAAGATGGGCACAGATGTTACCTCAGGGCCAATCTTCCTCAGGAAAAAGAGGAGGATTGGCATTAGATGTTAGCTCAGAGCCAGTCTTCCTCACACACACACACAAAAAACCAAAATGGGTAGATTCTTTTAGAGTAGATCCGTATATCTAACTTAAGGCAGAATAGATTACATAAAACATGTATCACATTGTTAATAAACAGTAAGAATTAAGTAAACATTTAATGATTGATCAATGATTTTACCAAACAGTTTCAGCAAGCATCCAAAATTAATCTTCTTGTCAGTTCACATCTAACCAATTCTGATGTAAGTAATTTTAACAATGTGAATCTGAAGGTTTGATCAGTCCCCATTATTGCTGTTACCTGCCTTGTTCATCATGACCCTACAGATACTGTCCTTGTAGAAACACAAAGGGCTCAAGTTTCTGATGGGACTAGATGTGCTTCTCAATGACTCTGAGGGAATAAGAATGGCAGACAGGATGTCATTCAGATTAAGGAGGCAGAATCGTGGCAGGGCGTGCAAAAAACAAGCTATACTCCAAGGCGTCCCAGCACAAGGACAAAAGCCACATGTTAACCAAAACGGAGATTTCAACAGCACTTTTTAAAAGACTTCGTCAGAAAAGCACAAGTTATCTGACCCAGTGAACTTGGCTGTTTTCTTTTGTAACACGGTAGAATCATCTTGAATAACTCAGCTATGATGATTTAGGCAGAATAGAACAATAAATTAGATGAGGCTGGTCTAATTTAATTAAGAGAATAGCCACAATCATCATGTGAGTGAAAAACAGAGTAAGAAGAATCTGAGGAAGTGGGGCAGTTGACCAGCCCTCCTGCTGAATCACCCTCTTCTCTAGATTCTGTGAAACCTCGCCGACCTCTCCTCCCATCTCATCAACCTCTTCTCCTCTGTGTCCTTTGCTGATTCCTCCATTCCAGCCCTCATCTCCTACACCTTCTCCAAGGTGATCTTGACCGTCTCTGTGATGACGACCCCAACACCGATTCCCAGACCTGTCTCCTGGTCCACAGAACATAATATCCTACCTGGCGACCCCGCCCCGCTCCTGTCCCCTACAGCCCATTGTCCAGAGAATCACTAGAATACGCTTTTAAAAGTATAAATCACTTCCCATTACTCCCTTACTTAAAAATTGACAAAGGCATCCCTTTGCAACTAGAGTAACGTCTGAAGCCTCACCACGGCCTCAGAGCCCCACAAGAACTGTCCCGGGCTCACCTCGCCAGTTCTATCTCCCTTCACGCGCCCTTGCTTTGGTTCACTTCCAGGACAGACATGCTGAGTCTTGGATATGCCAGCTGTGGGTCATGGCCTCTGCCCAGCTGTCTTGCGCTGGACACGTTCTTCCCAGATCTTTGTATGGCTGTTGTCTTCTCCTCATGCAGGTCTCAGCTTACCCATCATCTCCTCAGAGAGGCTTTCCCAGTTTCCTACCAGAAATAGAATCTTCTCAACCCACTTATCACCATCTGTGATCACTGTTTATATGCTTATTGTCTGTCTTCTCCCTTCAGAATACAGACCCTTCCGGGCAGGGGCTTTATCATTTTAAATACTGTAGTTCCAATAATTGGAACACGTCATAACGCACTCAATAAATGTTTCTTGTTTGATCAACTGAGACAGAATCAGAGGGAGCCTTGAATGTGCTAATTGCTTCTCAATACAAGGCTATATGAGAAACTAAATAGCCACTTATTGAGATAACATCTTCACCGTCATAAACAGCAGCAATTGACTGTCAACATTGTTAAGATGGAAATGGTACCTCTATCTTGGCATCGTTATTATTTACAAATCCTGAAAAGTGCAACTTGGAAATATCTGTCATTTGTCCTAGATCCTACGGATATCTGCACAAGGAACCGAACTAAATATCCATCAGCAGTAGACTAGTGTAGCCTAGTTAAATAAATTATAATTCATATAATGGGCAATGACACAGGCAATACAAAGAGTAAGGTAGATCTTCATTTGGGGAAGGTGAAAGATTCCCAAAAAATATTGAATGAAAGAGAAACAAAATCCAGATCTTTGTATATGCTGTCTCCCCATTCATGTAAATAAAAAATTTACATGAAGTTTATGTTATATATTTAGATTTTATATATATTTATTTATATATATTTATATATAAAGGACTATATGCATATAATTTTTTTCTCAAAGGATACATGTTAAATCATTTCAGTGATTGTTTTTTGGGGGAAAGGCAAAGACTAAGAGGAAGGAGTCTCTTACATTCATCTTTTTGGTTTTTTTTTATGTGTTGCCAATTTTTTGAATTTATTGTATTTTGGTTAAATATACATATACAATTTACTGTTCTAACCATTTTTAAGTGTACAATTTAGTGGCATTCAGCACATTGGCAATGCTGTGCAGCCGTCACCAGTGTCCATTTGCAGAACTTTTTCACCATCCCACATGGGAAGTCTGTCCCCATCAAAGAATACCTCCCAGCCCTCTCTCCACAGCCCCTGGTAACCTCTAACCTACTTTCTGTCTCTACAGACTTGTGTGTTCCAGGTACGTACAATCTTGTGCCTTTTCATTATTGCTTGAATTTTCTAACCATGGGCATGAGTTACTTTCATTTGTTACAAAATGCTAACAGGGGTATCAGGGCAAAAGGATTATGGGGCATTTTCATTACCTCCTTACCCTTTTTTGTTTTAAAATCATCCCGATAAATGTTCTTTTACATGATCTCATGGAGAACAAGGTGATTGAGTATACCTGGGTCAGAGAATGAAGCGATGTACCATTTCTTTCAAAATACAGGAAGACACTCATTTTTGTCTGATTCCCAATGATACTGTTACTTTATTAGGCAGTTTACTGGCCACATCATGGCAAGGGTTATTATTGCATTAATATGCAATGATTAATTAAGGTGAACTTCATTGTAACGAACTGATTAGAACATTAGGTCATGAAACATGAGAGACTTATTTCACAGCTTTTGATGAAATTGTTAAATTACCTTAATAAAATAAAAGAATTTGATATATTAAATTAGCAGAAAATAATAAATCTAGTTTAATGTTGATGGCATAATTGCTACTCGTTCTAAGCACCATGTATAAAATTACCGTTCTTCCTGGTATTTATCCTAAGGAGATAAGCCATCACAGGAAATAATTTCTGTAAGCACAAATGTTCATTGTGACCTTGCTTTCAATACTTCATTATTATAAGAAATCTAAATATCTAACAATAGGAAGAAGGTTAAGTAAATTATTGTATATCCACTCAATGGATTAATTGGATTAAATGGATTTAAATGGATTAATGGATCAATGGATAATTAATCAATGGATTAAAAATGATAGCTAACAAGAACATATAGCAATGTCAGAAATTCTTTAGGATAGAGCAAATAGAAGCAGGGCATATAATTTTATGGATGCTATGTTGTAATTATTCAAAAAAAATCCACTGAAAGTGACATTTACTTAATAGACAGTTACTTAATTGCCTGCTTCAATAATCTAATTTCAACCCTCATCTTTGGTGCCTGTTGAAAACATTAACGATATTGTCAACTGTATGCACGTTGAAGTTCTCTCCTCTCTCAGGGTCTGTCGCTTCTCTCTCCTTCCTTTCTCATCTAGGACTATCCCTTCTAGAGTCACTTTTTGGTTTCTTATATTTTTATTCCTTAAATCTTAGTATTCCTCAAGGTTGTCTCATTAATCATCATTTCTTGTCATCTACACACACTGTGTGGTCTATACTCTCCCAGGGGGTGTTAATTAGGGAGGGCTGGCTGCAGTCATAAATAGACCCTGATATTTCAATGGCTCTATAAGATAAAGCTTTGTTGATTGCTTATACAGTATTCTGAGTCTTTGTTTGAGGCAGTGGGGCGGTTTTCTCCTTGGGGTCATCAGGGACCCAGATGTCCATTTCCGTGGAGGAGCAAGACACAATTCTATTGGGTAACGTTGAATAAAACAGGATGTGTAGCTCACATTACTCTGAGAAGTCAGACAAGAGAGAGAAAGAGAAGGAGGATAGTAGCTCGAAGGAGGCAGAATTAAAGGAGTTTGTTTTAGGAAGAGTTGGTCTTAGCATATTTGTAGACTAAGGAAAAGGAGCTATGGTAGAGGCTGAAAACTCCAAGACGAGTTGGCGTAACTGATGACATAGCTGCTTCTGGAGGAGGTAGCAGCGTCCAGGAACCAGTGCATCAGGTTAGCCTGCAGGAGGGTGATAGCTGACCCCTCTGACGGAGGACAGGGACGTGCACTTAGCAGTGAAGCGGAGGGCAGTTGACAGCATCATTTGTCCCCAAGCTTGAGTCAGGTTTTTGCCCCAAATTTCTGTTTTTTGTGTCCTGAGCTGGGGGTAAAGGAGAGGTGTGTGTATTGGGGGTCAGCGGCTCACGGCAGCTTCCAAGCCCACCTTGCCCATAAGCAGGGTTCCACTCTTTAGTGCTGGACCTGGAGTTTCGGTTTGATGACATTTTAAACGACTTTTCACTTGGATGATTTTGACTGATGTTCTTGTAAAAGAGGAACGTCCACCTCTACTCACTTTATGAGCCCTATAAGACGAAACAACGACGCTTTTCCGAGAAAGATCCCTGGAAAATTTCTTTTAGACTAGAAAGTATATGCTTACTTCTCTTATGAATATTTGAGAGTCTGGGTTTGAAGTGATGAATATAGGAAAAATGAAAACACCCACGGCATCAAATGTCAGTACAAACGTAAATCTCTCCTCAATCTGCTCTCCGTTGGAGCCTCTACCTCCATAATGGAATTTGTCATATTGTAAATAATGGATTTTATGTTTTTTTTTTATGAGACTGTGTGTTCCTTAGCATCACACGTTATCAATCGTTTCGTCTCCTGCAGCCCTCAGCCCTGGATGGGCATGTGCTCGCTGCTCAGAGCTTGAGGACTGAGTAGAAGTGGTCAGATCTGCTTCCTGAGCCATACAACTTCCCCACAGTTTAAAAAATAAGAATTTTATTTCTGAGAAGTTTTTGGTTTACAAAACGATTGCACAGATGGTACAGCGAGCTCCTGTGTATCTTACACCCGGTTTCCCTGCATGCTAATTTCTTACGTTGCCGTGTATACTTATCACATCTAATGAACCAGTATCGAGAGGTTATCAGTAACTCTATTCTATATTTAATTTAGATTTCATTAGTTCTCCCCTTGTGTCTTTTTTCTGTCCAGGACTCCATCCAGGACACCAATCACATTAAATCCTCATTTTAGGCTTCTCTGGACAGTGTCAGTTTCTTAGACTCTCCTTGTTTTTGATGACCTTGGGAGCTTTGAGGAATACTGGACAGACATTTTAAAAAACGTCCCTCAGTTTGAGTTTGTCTGATTTTTTTCCTGGTTAGACTGGGGTTACGGGTTTTTGGGAGGACCGCAGAGAGGTGAAGAGCCATTTTCATCATATGCAGCTAAGGGCACATGCTGTCAGTGTGACCTATCACTGTGGGTGTTGGCCTTGATCGCCTGGCTGGGGTGTGTCTTTCAGGTTTCCCCTCTTCTCCCCTTTCCTTGCTGTAGTCATTGGAAAGAGGAAGGAAGTCAGACCCACATTTAAGGGGAGAGGAGTTATACTCTGTCTCCTTAGGGGGATAATCTACTTAAATTGGAATCTTCTGTATGGGAAATTTCTCTCTTCTTCCCCGTTTATTTATATCAGTATGGACTCATGGATATTTATTTTATACTTTGGGTTGCAATCCAATACCATTGTGCCATTTATTTTGTTGCTCAAATTGTTCTAGCTTTGGCCACTGGTAGCTCATTCAGTTGAGTTCTGCTCCCTTTTACATTGCCCCACATTTGGGCTTGTAAGCACTTCCTCACATTCTGGCACTACAAGCTACTCCAGGCTCCTCTTTATTCTTTGCCTCAGCCCTAGAATCAGCCACTTCTTTAAGGAACCTTATTTCCTTCTATTGGAGATGGTATTAGAGACTCAGATCTGAATTGCTACTGGGGTGTAATTGCTTCTAGGCTCTCTCAGCAGACAGAGCTAGGAAATAGACGCATGTAAACTTATCTGTGCATACACATATATCTATAATTATTTCTAATTCTATCCATCAGACCTATGTTAAGCAAAAATAAATTTATACTGATGTTTCTGACTCTGTTCCAATTCCGCAAGGTTCATTTTGGCCTTCCTCCCTTCTACATATGAATCTTCTCAACAGCAAGAACTCTTGCTCTCACAAATGCATGGTATTATGCATCCACTACTATAACGCCATGTAGGACAGTTTCACAGTCCTAAAAATTCCCCTGTGCTTTACCTAGCCAACTCTAACCCTGGTAGCCACTGATCAGTTTCCATCTCCATAGTTCTGCCTTTTCAAGAATGTCATGTGGTTGGAATCATAGGGCATGTAGTGTCCTCAGATTGGCTTCTTTCACTTAGTAACATGCATTTAAGTTTCCTCCATGTCTTTTCATGGCTTGATAGCTCATTTCTTTTTAGTGTTTAATAATATTCCATTGTCTGGATATACCACAGTTTATTTATCCATTCACCTACCAGAGGACATCTTGGCTACTTCCAAGTTTTGGCAATTATGAATCAAGTTGCTATAACCACCCCTGTGCAAGTTTTATGTGCACATAAGTTTTCAACAACTTTGGGTAACTACAAAGGAGCACGATTGCTGGGTTGTACATAAGAGTATGTTTAGTTTTGTAAGAAATCGCCAAGCTGTCTTCCAAAGTGGCTGCACCATTTTGCATTCCCACCAGCAATAAATGAGAGTTCCCATTGCTCCACATCCTCACCAGCATGTGGTGTTGTCAGTGCTCTGGATTTTGGACACTATAATAGGAGTCTAGTGGTATCTCATTGTTTTAATTTGCATTTCCCTTATAACATATGACTTGGAGCATCTTTTCATGTGCTTATTTGCCATCTGCATATCTTCTTTGGTGAGGTGTCTGCTGAGGTCTTTGGCCCATTTTTTAATCAGGTTGTTTGTTTTCTTATTGTTGAGTTTGAAGGGTTCTTTGTATATTTTGGATAACAGTCCTTAATCAGATGTGTCTTTTACAAATATTTTCTCCCAGTCTATGGCTTGTCTTCTCATTCTCTTGATATTGTTTTTTTGCAGAGCAGAAGTTTTTAATTTTAATGAAGTCCAGTTCATCAGTTATTTCTTACATGGATTATGTCTGTGATGTGATATTTAAAAAGGCATCACCATACCCAAGGTCACCTACGTTTTTTTCCATGTTATGTTCTAGGAGTTGTGTCTTGTTCTTTATTCTCGTAACAGCATGTTTGTCAGAGTTAAGATTTTCAATTTTAATAAAGTCTAATTTATCAAGTTTTTTCTTTCATGGATCATGCTTTTGTTCTAATCCTAAACTCATGCAGATTTTCTTCTGGAAGTTTTATAGTTTGTCTTTTATATTTAGGTCTATGATCCATTTTGAGTTAATATTTGTGTAAGGAGTCATGTTTGTGTTGACGTTCATTTTCTTGAATATGGACATCTAATTTCCCCAGCACTTTTTTTGTGTGGGGGGGTGAGGAATATTGCCCCTGAGCTAACATCTGTGCCAATCTTCCTCTACTCTTTTGTATATGGGACGCTGCCACAGCATGGCTTGATGAGCGGTGTGTGGGTCTGCGCCCAGGATCCAAACCTGAGCATCCCGGGCCGCTGAAGTGGAGCGTGCAAACTTAACCGCTACACCACCAGGGCAGCCCCCCCCAGCACTTTTGTTGAAAAGATTATCCTTTCACCTTCAAATTGTCCTTGCACCTTGTCAAATGAAGGTTGCATATACTTGTGTGTGTCTATTTCTGAGCTCTCTGTTCTGTTCTATTGATCTACCTGTGTATTCTTTCATCAATACCACACTGTTCTGATTACTGTCGTTTTATACTAAGTCATGACACCGGGTAATGAGAGTCCTCCAAATTCGTTGGCTTCTTTCCCTCCAAAACTGTGATGGCTAGTCTAATACCTGTGCCTTTCCATATAAATTTTTAAATTAGTCTGTTGATATCTACAAAAAAGCTTGCTGAGATTTTCATTGGGATTGCATTGAATCTATGGTTCAAATTGGTAAGATTTAACATCTTAACAATATTGAGTCTTGTATGCATGAACATGAAATATCTTTCCATTTACTTGAATCTTCTTTGATTTCTCTCATCAATATTTACAGTTTTCAGATTATAGATCCTTTACATATTTTGTTAGTTTTATACTGAAGAACTTCGCTTTTTGGGTGTGGATAAAAATGGTGTTGTTAATTTATTTTTTCAATTTAACATCTTAATTGTTCATTTCTGATATATAGGAAAGTGATTGGCTTTTGTATATTTACCTTGTATCTTATGGCTTTGCTAAACACACTATTATCTCTGGAGTTTTTCTGTGGAGTCCTTGGGAGGGGGTGTTTCTACATAGATAATCATGTCGTCTGTGAATACAATTCGTTTTATTTTTTCCTTTCCAATCTGCATATCTTTGTATACCTCTAATGAATTTTTCATTCCAGTTATTGTACTTTTCAACTCTATATTTTCTAGTTGGTTCATTTTTATAATTTCTATCTCATTATTGATATTTGAGGAGATGTTGTCCTCTTGGTTTCCTGTAGCTCTTTGAGTATATATATATATATATATATATATTTTTTTTTTTTTTTTGGTGAGGAAAATTAGCCCTCAGCTAACATCTGTTGCCAATCTTCCTCTTTTTGTTGAAGAAGATTGGCCCTGAGCTAACATCTGTGCCCATCTTCCTCTATTTTATGTGGCATGCTGCCACGGCATGGCTTGATAAGAGGTGTGTAGGTTCGTGCACGTGATCCGAACCCTTGAACCCTGGGCCACCGAAGCAGAGTGCATGAACGCAACCACTATGCCACCGGGCCGGCCTGTATATTTAAGAGTTGATTTAAGTATATCTGAGTATATTTAAGAAGTGATTTAAAGTCTTTTTCTAGTAATTCTAATGTCTGGGCTTTCTTAAGGGTAATTCCTATTAATTCTTTTTTTCCTGTGAATGAACCATACTTCCTTGTTTCTTCGCATGCCTTGAAATTTTTTGTTGAAAAGTGGACATTTTGAATATTATAAGGAAGCAAGTGTGGAAGTAAGAGTCTCCCCCCACCCCCACACACAGGGTTTATTGTTACTGCTTGTTGTGTTTTTTGTTTGTTTAGTGACTTCTGAACTACTTAGTAAACTCTGTGTTCTTGGTTGTGTCTGGTCACTGAAGTCTCTGTTCCGTTATTAGTGGATGGTTAGTGATTTGATGGTGACTTCCTTAAACACTTGGCACCAAAACCCAAACACTCCCAGGCCTTGCAGTAGCTCTGTGTTGCGCACTCCTTCAGCGCCCAGCCGGGCCGTCTATGACTTTGCTTTAGTCTTCCCCTCTGCAGCACAGGGCCTGAGGTCGGCCAGGGGTAGAACTCGGTCTTCTCAGCTCTTCTCTGAGCATATGTCCACCCTGGGCATGCCTTCTAGATGGCCTTCTGGATGCCCTGGTATACAGGGGAACTTTTCAAAGCCCTTATTCCTTCCCAGGTCTCCTTCCCCAGCTCTTCTTTTTCAGAGTTTTCAGTATGTCTATTGCTTGTCCCAATTGTTATCCCTTCCTCATGAGGCATTGGCTAATGTATTTACCTTTAAAGGCTTCCCACAAACACCACCCAGGAGGCCACCTTTGCCATGGGGACTCCAAGGCAGGTGAGACAAAGTCAAGCCCTGGAGTGGATACTTCAGGGAGCCAGTGACAGTTCAAGACGCACAACCACGGTCTTTGAGAATAAGGTGGAGATTGCTTTGTCTGGTACCAGCACCCTGCGCCTGGTGGGCTGTGAGCTGTGATCTGTCGTCTTAAGGCCCACCCCCAAACTGGGGAGTGGGATGGTAACAGGGCAGTTAAAACACCGCAGAGCTCTCTTACCAAAACTCAGCAGTTCTTCTGTCATTAAG
Organism: Ceratotherium simum simum; assembly: GCF_057802395.1. Lineage (NCBI taxonomy): Eukaryota > Metazoa > Chordata > Mammalia > Perissodactyla > Rhinocerotidae > Ceratotherium > Ceratotherium simum. The sequence goes on from NC_141913.1 coordinate 62,033,041, forward strand.
CATATCCTGGTTGTTTTAAATTTTGATTAGAGTCCAGAGTTCTGAATAAGTTGATTCTGACAGTTTTTTTGCCAGCTTATTCACAGTTTCTGTGGATGAACACGGTTTTGGAGTTCCTCACTCCGTCATTTCTGCTGAAATCACTCCCTCCCTGACTTTTCAGCTTCTCTCTTTGGTGTTACCTTCACTGATGCTGCTTCTCTACCTGCTCCCTCCTCCTGCCCCTGTTTCTCAGTCAGGCAGTCTTCATGCTCTTTACCTATCAATGTTTACTCTCAAGAAATTATCTCCTCCTCCTCCTCCTTCTTCTCTCTCTCCCTCTCCCAGAAAAGCTGTGTTATAAAATGGATCAAAACCTGAGAGCAAAAGAATGAAGTGGCTAGTTACGTTTCAAGCAATATTGAATGGTGGGCAAGTTTTACGGGTGAAAAAACCTATCTGGTTTGACAGAAATTTGTGCCACCCTGGTGGTTACTATGTGTTCATGCATAAGGCACGCTTTGTTGGGCTGAAGTTTAGTTTCTAACAGGTTTATTGCCAAAAGTTTTAGTAACAGTAAACAGACTCTCTTTCTGTTTAATATTTACCAGGTTTTATTCTGAGTGACCAGCTGAGAACAAAAAAACAGGACATATCTGATTTAAGGATTTAAATTTAAGGTTTAAGGATTACCTTGGTGAAGTCAACTTTCTGCAAATCCTGTACACAGAGGTCCAAGAACTGGCCCAGAGGTCCGTGTATACTTATTTTCTGGGTAATTAATTTCATCAAGTGACCTCTGGCAGGCCAGGATCTTTCTGATCTTAATAAGCGGGGTGTGCCTATTAATTCTGCTATCCTGGAATCTTATACAAAATTATGACTTTTTAATTTACATGCAGATTCTGGTTTTAGTCCCTCTCTTTGGAAACAAGATCTTACATTTACAAGTCAGGATATTGAACTGGTGTTTCCACGTGCACATCCTCTACTAGGAGACACGTGAGAGGCAAGTTCTGTGTCCTGCTCACTCCATTGGCCCCGGAGCTCCCTTGGCGCCCCCCCAGGGCTGGCACCAACACTCACCTGTCCTGTCAGCATGGTCTGGGCTGCAGCTGCCTTCTGGAGGAATGTTGCAGCAGTTGCTCCCGTGGCTCTTGCTTCTGATTAATTTCTGAGTATTACTATGTGACACGGGCAAAGAGTTTTATAGGTATTATAATAATTAAAACAAACTTATTTTACAGATTAATGAATTGAGGCCTAGAAAAATTGAGTAGGTTGCCCGAGGCCACACAGCAAGTAAGCTAGGTCTGCCCAGCGCAAAGTTCACACTATTTACTTGCATGCTTTTGTGCTGTCATTATGCTATTAATGTCTGCACAATTGCTCTTGTAGGTTAATGTACTATGTACACACAATGGTAACAGTCGTTTGCGTAAGCAAGCGTGGGTTGCTTACAAAAGACAGTGGGTTACACAGGCATGAGCAGATTCCACGATGTTCCAGGAGGGTGGTGTGCACGTAGCTTTGGTCTTTGTATCCTGCCTCTCCCACCCCTAAGCACGCTGCCACGCGTACCACAGGAGCTTAATGATACCCCGAACCAGAGAAAGAGTGAATCCACACTGAGACGATAAGTCGTGATGTCAAGTGACGGAGTTAGAATTCTGTCTCATGGGGCTTGTCATATTCATTGACAATATACTCAGGAAAACAGTAATTCTCACCCAGATGCCTTTATTTTGTCGTCTGTCGTTTCCAGGCTCCACATTTCACAGCTAGCAAGGCCTGTGGGGGATTGCACAGCTGTGCAGCAGGCACTCGCTGTCCTTGGCCCACCCTCACACCCTCATCCTTCCTGCGGAGCTCTCCTCCCTGTGGCTTGTTGATGTGACTGCTTCAGCCAATGGGCTGTGAGCAGGACGATGTCGGGGGAAGAGGGAGAATCTCCCTCTGCCCTTTTCCTTAAGGATCTTATGGCTGGCCAAATAATTAACAAGACAGGTTAGCAGGAGAAAATAATACTAAGTTTAATAACATGTATACATGGGAGAAAGCAGGGACACTGCGTTTCTCAACACAATAGCAGAAATTCTCGTCTTAAATATCATTTTCAGCCAATGACAAAGGAGGATTTTGGGGGTGGGGGGAGTCAGTTACAGGAGATTACCACTAAAGCACAGTAAACAAGAGTAAGGTTATTATGTAGCTCAAGGCCTCACCTTCCACATTGACAAGTTACTAAAAATGAGCTCACCCCCTCTCTTCTCCAAACAGAGAGGGAGATACCTGTACAAATGGAGATTTCCCTTATAAATGTAAATGATTGTCTGGCAACTCTTCGCAGGGTAATCCAGAGAATGTGGCCAGAGAGACAGAACTTCTGATAAGAGGGGCTTGTTGGTGCCTTTCCTATTGTAACATTTACCCTATGTTATCTTTACAGCCATCATGATAGATCTGTTCCAGGAAGGAGCTACCATGTCAAATTCTTTAGGCAGTTAGTGGGGGAGGTCAAATGTCCCTAGAGAAAACAACCAAGGTAAAGAGATAGATTTCAGGGTGGCCAAATCTTGATCTCCCACAGTCCTGCCTTTGAAACTAAAAGTTTCACAATCTTTTTGAAACTTAAAGAAGTTTCATAGTCCAGAAGCTGAGTTGGTAGATTGTTTTATCTCACTGAACACATTTTTTAGTCTTGATAATAGATCAGTTCAATTAAGTTTATTTTAGAAGGTGGTGATGCAGGTGGGCTCTCAAGGTTAAACCTATATTGTGGAAGCAAGTAATCAAGTATTTAATAAGAAGCATTTTTGTGTAAACGAAAGAAAAACAAGGTTAATGGTTAGAGCAAGTTGTAAAGCAGTTTTTGAGTTCAGAGGACAGCCAGTGAAGAAGAATTTTAGATGTCAGCGTCAAAGCATCTTTTGCAGTTTAAAATGTCTCTGATGATGTCATCAAATAATCTCTTAAGTTTGTATTAAGTCCATCAGCTTCAGTTTGTAAGGCTTCAGGAAAAAGGGCAGGTTCAGTTTTCAGTGATTTCAAATGAAAATGATGGAAAAAATCAAAAACGTTAGTTTGGACATCTGTAGCCAGATATTTTAGGAGACTAGAAGAAATCAGGATCTAGTCCCGTCAACAGATATAAAACAAAAACCTCAAAAGACAATTAACAAAACTGGGATCTAATATCCGCAATTGTATATTATAGTTTTTACTGAAACATAATTTTTTTCTCTAAAATCACCCTCATTTTAATCAAAGATAGCCAAATTAAAACTAACTAGTTTGCAAAATAAGTCTAGTTCTAATAGAGTTGGCCCAATCATTTACATAAGTACAGCAAGAATAGCAGTTGATCACATAGGCTCTTTTAAATCTGCTTTGTTGGAACTTTTTTATAAGGAATCTCACATTGAACTTTAAAGGCCTCTTGAGGCCAGGAAAGCCAAGCCAAGGATTTTGTCATCATCCTTGTACCTGCCAGATAAGTGACATTCTTTACTTATCTTGGTAAGTGCTGCTTGGAACATAAGGTACCAGGCCAATATTTTCACGTGGCTTTATTTTATAAAGTCCAATCTTCATTCTTCAAATGTATGGTTATATCGCAAATATGATGTTCTAGTCACAACCTTGGTAATAGAACCAGTGTTTCCAATTGTGTCCTGTTATAAGGAGAACAGATTTTTATTGAACTTATGTAAATAACTATATTGCCATGAAAACAACAATACTCACTCACTAAGAGTTTCCAAATTTGAGGGATCAGATAGAGAGAAAAAGATAATTATTTTAATTTTATTTATAAAAATATCATTTACTAAATTGCTGTAAGTCATAGCTATCTCGGGAGAAAAGAGAAAAAGTTTTCTTTAAATTTGAAAAAACAAAACATTAAAAATTTAGCAATACTTCAAACGAAAAATCATAAAAATTATAATCATCCTTATCAGTTGGTTTAGTCTTGTGTAATCTATTTTTGATCCCAATCTTTTTGTTAGCAGCTTTATGAAGTTATCAGGTTCTCCATCGGATTTCTGTAATTTTTTTTTTCCAGTTCAGTTTTATGATCAGAAAGTTTGTCAGAAACCTGTACTCCAGTGTAACTGTCAGAGTCCTTTTCATGAATTTTTTGAAGTTGAAACATTTTGTAAAAGCATTAGAGCAAAGAAATAAGTCTGTAAACAAGACCTCAAAATGGCAATTGACAAAGAAATTTGGTTAATTTTGTGACATATAACACTTTAAAATAATAATAACCAGAATTATGGCTGATAACCAGGACAGATCAGAATTTTAGTAATGTTATACAATTTTAAAACACCTATATCAATAACATTTACCCACATAATACCACCTAAGCAGGCTTATTATCACTTGTCTGACAATGTTTTCTATGTAATTTAACATACTAAATCAGCCTATTAAGTTTAGTATCTTCTTCCTTATAGGAAGAGAGCAAATTTTTTTTGTCTTCCTCCTTATAGGAAGAGAGCAATTTTCTTTGAGGAGTTTCAGGGCCCTTTGAAAATTCTCAAAGAAAAAAGTAAAAATAAAGACTTTATTTAAGATATGAATTTTGGGGAGCTTGTCAAAAATATAAAAAGTCAAAGCAAACAGAGCATTAACAGTCCAAAAAGCCTTAATAGAGAGACCTCAGTCTCTTGAACACAGGAAATTATTTTAACAGTTTTTTGTTTTTTTTTTAGGTAGACTTACTCAAACGTAAAGAAAAATTTTTTATAACCTCTTTATCAAGTTTAAGCAAATTATCTTTTTAAGAGACAGAAGACCAAATTTTAATTTTGCACCAGCTTATTTCTGCTATTAAAACTCATTTATTTAATTAAATTCATTTTAATCTTAGCCAACTTGACCATGTAAAAACTCTTTTTCCAGAATTCCTCTTCCACAAACCTTCTATAACTTTTTTTTTACATTCAGAATTTGTCCCATGTCTTTTTTTTTCCCTTCTAGTACTTGAGGACAAATTTGTCTTTTTTAACCAAACAAAATATTTCATTCTTTGTACCTTTATACATTTTACTTTCCTTGTACACAGACATATTTTTTTTAATTTTTAATCACATATACTAATTAGAAATTTTAACCTTTAGAAACCTCAATTTGTAAGTAAAAACTAAACAGTTATAAACTTTCTTTTACATTAGTATCTTGTGGCTTGGAAAATTTATAAACACTTCATAACTTTTAGAAACACATTATTTTATAGTACAATCTTTTAATAAAACACATGTTTACCAATAGACCCAAAACACCTTTTAGTTTTCCTGTAATGAAAAGCCAAAAGTAGACAAACGTACATTTAGCAATCAATGTCTAATATCTTATCTTATTTGGAAATGATGATACTCAGAGAATTTTTTATTATAAATTTTAGCAAAACTCTAAAAGTCACCACAAAGAGTTTGGAACTTGTAACCACCATAACACATAATTATTGTTTAAAGTTTATTTAACATTTATCTTTTTCACAACTATTTAGTTACTTATTCCCAATAATTATTTAGATTGCCTACAACACTTTATAAGACATTAGAAAAAATTAGCCATCATTTAAATTACTATTTTTGTTAACCAGTTCTGTAATAGAAATAACATCAATTTTTTTTTACAAAATTTCATGTAAATTTTATCACCTCTTATACCTTTAAACATAGTTATTATTAAAATTTTTATCAATAGGTCTTGGTCTTATAATTTTGGACCAGGGGAGCATTTCCAGTCAGACATTTTAAAACATACTCAGGCAAGGTTGATGTAACCTCTTTATATAAAATTAGCTCAAACATTCCAACCTTTATAATCTTATCAACACTTACACTTTTACATGTTTTCAATTTAATTGTAACCTGAGTCAAGGTCTTAAGGCTAGTCAAATTTTTTTTCTTCTTTTTTCTGGCCTTTTCTAGGTACCAAATAAGTAATTATGTGAGAGCTCTCAAAAAAAAATTTTTTTTTTTCCCCAATTTATAAGTTTTTCCAGTTCAAAGGATCCGTCGTCTGGCCATTGACGAGTAGGATCTTCATTTGTATTTCAATAGTGACTCAAACCAATAAGCCTTTTTAAGGAAAGACCCGGAGGTAACTTTCTACGCTTAGAAGAATTTTACCATGGACGCAAAGAGGCATCCCTGGTGAGGGCACAGATGATGTAGCCCCCGTGATCTACAGAATTTACTCCCAAAGATATTTAGAGAAAGTAAAGACCTTCGTTGCACAGGCGGTAAGGATGGTGTAGTGAAAACGGTGTCTCCGGTCTCCCACAATAGTGTGGGACGCCTCCAGTCACAGACCCGCTAATCTGTGACACCGGGCAGGCGATACTGGAATGGGATTTTTCCAGCACTAACAAGCAACGAAGGTTAAGACGACAAAAGCCCTTATGGACTGGGCCTTTTATGACAAACTCCCCTGAGAGCTTGGCACAGCCGGACAAAGAGACAGTTCGGAACCCCAGTCTACTCGACTGGCCACCAAGGTGCACCCCGGTAAATGCACCTTCTGTATGGTGGAGACCAAGGAGAATATTCTCACGGGTCACAAAGCCAAGTTCTCAGGACACAGAAGAAGACAGAGACTACTCTGGGAGGAAAAGGGATCAAGATCAAAACCAAGAGTACTCTACCAAATTTAAACCAAGAGTCACTAAAAGCCCAAGAAACTAGTTTCCCAAATATTTTCTCCTGCCAATCTAAATTTAGAGAGAGAAAAAATTCTCACCATTTTCTTCCGCCGGACTCCGCAGATAGAGATTCCGGGAGGCTGACATGGTAAGAAGTCTTACTTTTTGCCGGCTTTCGTCAGGCGTTCCCGTATCTCATCATCTGCAGTAGTCCAGGGAGAAGGCAGGTCTTCCAGCCAGAGAAGGCAACTTGCCAGCCAGTGTGGCTCCTGGCTGGCTCGCCAAAACTGTCGGGGGAAGAGGGAGAATCTCCCTCTGCCCTTTTCCTTAAGGTTCTTATGGCTGGCCAAATAATTAACAAGACAGGTTAGCAGGAGAAAATAATACTAAGTTTAATAACATGTATACATGGGAGAAAGCAGGGACACTGCGTTTCTCAACACAATAGCAGAAATTCTCGTCTTAAATATCATTTTCAGCCAATGACAAAGGAAGATTTTGGGGGTGGGGGGAGTCAGTTACAGGAGATTACCACTAAAACACAGTAAACAAGAGTAAGGTTATTATATAGCTCAAGGCCTCACCTTCCACATTGACAAGTTACTAAAAATGAACTCATCCCCCTCTCTTCTCCAAACAGAGAGGGAGATACCTTTACAAATGGAAATTTCCCTTATAAATGTAAATGATTATCTGACAACTCTTCACAGGGTAATCCAGAAAATGTGGCCAGAGAGACAGAACTTCTGATAAGAGGGGCTTGTTGGTGCCTTTCCTATTGTAATATTTACCCTATGTTATCTTTACAGCCATCATGATAGATCTGTTCCAGAAAGGAGCTACCATGTCAAATTCTTTAGACAGTTAGTAGGGGAGGTCAAATGTCCCTAGAGAAAACAACCAAGGTAAAGAGATAGATTTCAGGGTGGCCAAATCTTGATCTCCCACAACGAATACACATCACATCCGCATGAGTTACCTGTGCTTTTGGGGTTGGCCTCTTCCTCTCCTCCCCTGCTGAGGACAGCGGGCCCTGAGTGTTCTCAGCTGGGTCCTAGGCTGAGGACGTGGAGAGCCAGGCCCATGGGAGCAAGCCAGCTTGTGAGAGAGAGATGTGCGCTTCTTGTGGAAAGCCTCTGAGTTTTGGTATTTTGTGTTATATAGTATCACTGCCGCGAAAAGCTGGCTGGGGACGAGGTCAATAGTGCTGACAAAATGCTGCACACAAAGAAATCAACACACCTTGCAAGCAAGGCTGGCAAGTTGTCTGCGGCTGGGGAGCTGTTGGGCTGCCATCCTCAGCACTCGCGAGTAAAGAGGCGAGAAGGAGAAGGCACGGCATCAGTGGACTCGGAGCGCCCGCTTCTCCTCTTCCTGCATTTGCTGCTTTAAGTCCCAGTTGGTCAGTGGCTAGGAGGAGAAATAATAGCTCCTGGAAGCCCGTCGTGAGCCAGGGTGGGTTTCAATCCTAACCAGACTGTGGGAGTGTTGGGTTTGGGTCAGGGGTCGTAATCTTCTGTTGGGGGAGTGGGGAGGAACTGCTTTCTCGTTACTGAGAGCCCTGAACTGGACAGGCAGGTCTGAGAGCAGGAAGATGCTGAAGGTCAGAGTTCTGACTTTCCAGCAGAAAAGGAGGGAGGTGCTAACAGCTGCTGACATTATGGAGCGGGTCATGGGTCTTTCAAAGATCGATGGGTTTCGGAAACATTTATATTTTGACCCTCATCACTGGAGCTGCCTAAAGGATGCACGGGCAGGGCTGGAATATTGGCTGAACTTCCACGATTTAAGACAAAAGGAGAAGGGATCACTTGGCAGCTCTTTTGTCACCATCAATCCCAACACTTACCACCCGTGCAGATGTTTTTTCGTTGCCAGACATTGCACCTAAGTTCTCCTAGGTGGAAAACATGTAATGACTAGTACTTTCTCAAGATGCACAAAGCCCATCTTCACAGGCTGGCAGCTCCTACTTAGCACCCTTGATGATAACATCAGCCCAGAATTCATGTTGGCTGTTGGATAGTTCCGGTTTCAGGGTCATGGGCATAAGTGTCCATTGTTAAGGAAACTTTGGCCACTTCAGACCTGAATGGTGCTGCTGTCACTCTCCCCTGAAAGATCCAGGTCTACACTGTGTGAATTACTTGGTGGGATTTACAGAAAGATGACGTTTTGGAAAAAGCATCAACAAAGTTAAAGACCATAGGTCTAAACTTGACATCCTGAACATTTGTTGATAATGAATCAGTAACTATTGCTAAGTTTTGGGTTTTGAATCTCTTACGGATGGGCGTGAAGTAAATGAGCATATTGGCACCAAGTTCCATGCAGTGGCTTGATGTTCTTATGTTGACGACATCACCGCGTTCACAGCTGATCTACCCACATTTCATCAGAAAAATTCCCTGCTAAATTATTTTATGTATTATTACATATGTGCTCTAGCCACACCTATGGTAAGTCTCCTAGTTATAAGTTTGTAATTTCTAGTGTCACTATCTCCTTTACAGATGGAGAAATAAGGCTGAGGGAGATTTCCACCATCTAAAATGGGGGTTCAAATGACCTCATAAAATAGTTTTGAAGATTAATAGGATAATGTAGGTAACGTATGTAAGGATTCAAATCTACCATTTATAGTACCTATCATTTACTGTTTCTATAAATGTACTTGCTCAGTTATAGGTCTACAATGTGACCAAATCAATTCTAAACCAGACTTTTCTGATCCGTAATTCATAATCTTTTTACTAAGCTACAGTGTTTTATGAAATCTCCTAAATATGTGATTTTGAATTTCCATGAATTCTTAATTATGGTTCAATTAGACTCAAGAAGGCATCCTTTCAGTGAAATAAATATTCAACCTTGTAATAGGTCCTTAGCATATGTTTTACCCAGTAGAAATTTATTATTCAACAAACTTCCTTCAAATAACACTCTCATTAAGATGTGAATATTTAGGGCTCACTAACTGCCATTAGATTTTTTATCGAGACTGGAACTTAAATAAACCACAGACCTAAAACTTATAACAGTATATTAAGGAATGAAACTGCAAAAATTAATTGTAAAAGATAAGAAAGCTTGACAATGTGTTTTAAAAGGTATTTCAGGGGCCGGCCCGGTGGCCCAAGCGGTTAAGTGCGCGCGCTCCGCTGCGGCGCGCAGGGTTTGCTGGTTCAGAACCTGGGCCTGCACAGACGCACCGCTTGTCGAGCCATGCTGTGGCGGCGTCCCATATAAAGTGGAGGAAGATGGGCATAGATGTTAGCCCAGGACCAGTCTTCCTCAGCAAAAAGAGGAGGATTGGCAGATGTTAGCTCAGGGCAGATCTTCCTCACACACACACACACAAAAATAAAATAAAAGGTATTTCATGCTGGATGGATAGGCCGTGACAGAGCTAGTCACACGTATGTGTGAGGTTGAGTGTGAATACTGGCATGAACATGGTGGATCTTCATTTTTCTTATATTTGAAAGCAGCCCAGAGGTGGGGACTCCCGCCTGGTGTGGTCCCTCTGGGATGCTCCCAGCCCCATCTGAGGCCAGGCGCTTTCATGAGGCACAGGGAGAGCAGTGATGGGGGTCCACTCACACAAGCTTGTCTCCATGTGTTAGATGATGGTGTTGAAACTCATGAGAACAATAGGGCTGTGAGTTTATAAACCACATTGACAACGGAATTGGGCAGGAAAGATGAGACAAGTTCAAAATACCTTGAGGGAAAGCCGGGTGTACAGCCACACGTGTACATGAAGTGTAACCGTCCGTGCTCCTGAGGACACCTCGTGGCAGTGGGGGCAGCCCCAGCACAGGCCCTCCCCCACTTCCTCCCCCCAGGGGATGCTCCTGGACAATGAAGAGAGTGAAGCACATCAATAGAGAGCTACTGTCCTCAGATGTCACCATCAAGTATTTAACACAAAACTACCCCATTCAGATAAACAGATAAAACACATTCAAAGAAAAAATGTGACTTGAGAAGTAACATACCCCCAGAGCAGAACAGAGGACACATTGATGTGCACAGATTCTAGCCATAGTCTCCAAATCAGGCTGCTTTCTTCTCGGTGAGAAGAAACTGAGGTGTGTCGCAATAACCCAGGCTGGGTTAAAGACAGAGACAGGTGATCTTGTATTTATTTATTTATTTTTACTGTGGATTCATTGCCTTTTTAAAACAATTGAGCTGAAGTTCACATAAGATAAAATCAACCTTTTTTTTTTTTTTTTTTTTTTTTTGCTGAGGAAGATTTGCCTTGAGCTAACATCTTTGTCCGTATTCCTCTATTTTGTATCTGGGTCACCACCACAGCATGGCTGACGAATGGTGTAGATCTACGCCCAGGATCTGAACCTGCAAACCTGGGCTGCTGAAGCGGAGTGTGATGAACTCAACTACTACACCATGGGGCCAGCTCAGAAAATCAACCATTTTAACATGCACAATTCAGTGGCATTTAGTACCTCCAGAACGTTGTGAGCCACCACCTCAATCGAGTTCTGAAGCATTTCCGTCAATGGTCTGGGCCATTTTTGCAGCTGTGTCCCTTTACAACCATGTAATACCCTGAGCTTCCTCTAACAGAACTGAGGGGACTGTGACCTGGCTACGCCACCTGCCACCTCTATGAAAGTCAGCCAACCCCCAACCACTGTGAGTGTTCTTCGCTTGGACACAGATTTTATGGACTAACTGGGCCTATTTTTGTGTTTTTTTTTAACACAGGCCACCTTCTCCTGGCAGCCTTGTGCATTCCTAGGCTATTTCTCCTATTAAGATGGTACAAGTTTAGAGAATAGAAATCCACTTTAATGTAAATTTAGGTAAATAAATTTAGACTGACATTAAGGTAAAAATTCATGCATTCTGGAGACAACTGTGTGAGAATTTTTTATGAATTATTATTTTTTAAGAATTAAGAATTATCTGTGATTTGGCGTTATCTCTACTATTGGCCTATTACATCAATAGAAAGTTGATTTTATCATAAATATGATGAGATGCAATAAACAGTCTGATGATGGATGCAAGTAGCTTAAAATGGAAACCTTTACAGAATGAATTGATGGATAACTTAAAACTAGCATTTATTCCATACTTACGACATGCTAGCCCTGTTCTTGGTACTCTGCATGTATTAGTTCATTCAATCTTCAGAGCAACTCCATGAGAAGGCCTATTACCATTTCTGTTTTACTGAGAAAGGAGGCAGCTAGTGGAGGCTATGGAACCAGTGAGTTAGCTGAGCTGGGGCTTAAACCAGGCCTCGGTGCACCAGCCTTCCCTCGTAACCCTCTCCCCACTGCCCCGGGCCTGGGCAAGGGCCTGACCAAGGATGCAGGAAGCAGTGAGGAGGAAGCCTGTGGCAGCCTTCTTGCTCTGTAGGGCTGGACGCAAGAGGGACTTGCACATCCTCTGTCTTTGCCCCTCCACGCTGGGGCCCCCACCTCCTCGCTCCTGTCAGCTAGCACCCCCAGGATTTCTGGGCCACCCTCTGCACCTCGCTGGCCTTCACCTGTGAAAAGGGTCGCTGGGTCTCACGTACCGCACATAAACTTTCTATGAGGCCCAAGTTGGTTTTATTAGCAATACTAACCTGTGGTAAGTAGATGTTTATACAGCAGAACAACAGATGGGAACAATTTTCCTTAACTAAGCAGATGGCTGTCCATAAAGTTCTCAACTAAAACTTCTTGCCAGAAAACCATTTCATGGTAATCCCTGTAACTCAGAATTCTTTACACCATTCTGTCCTTTAAGAAAATAAAATCATGACATATGGATCCAACCTGGGCTGAGTGAAAATTTTCTTCTCCACTCAACAGACAATGAAAACACAAATAAGCAAGTGCTTTCGTACGTGAAATATTACCCGATTATGATTAAAAGAATATTAAGCCTTTGCAAACTCTTCGCCTCTTTACACTTTGGAGTTGCCAATGGCAACAACTATGCTTTATGCATTTGGTGAAGTACTGAAGCTTAGTGCTTCCAGAAATCACTGCCCTGTGCTGTCTCATGGGGGGCGGAATCCGCCTCAGTCGGAGTGTCATGACTGTTCTCAGCAGAGCCACCTCCTGAGGCATGGACGGTCTCTGACCCCTGACCTCTGACCTCTTTCTGCACAGAGCTGCCCTCGTGCCTCATCTACTTAGTCACCAAATGGGGAAAAGCCCCAACATTTATAACTTTACATTGAGGACGTCAGCCTTTATATTATTACCCACAATTTTCAGTGATTTTCATTTTATTACAGAAGTGGGTTGATTTACTTTAGGGCTTAAACTTTCCTAAAAGGGTTTATGAGACTTTTAGTCTGGAACTGCTTTTCCCAGTTGCAGAATACGAGATGGAAAAAGCGTCCTGACTCTCCAAAGCCCATTTAGAAGCAACCTTGATAAGTTAGACAGCTGTTCTTATTTCAAATTGCAGACAAAAATAGGAAATAAAATATGGGGAAATGGTAGAGCTTCGTTACTTTGACACTGATGCAGGATGACCAGCCTTCTCCCTGCACATTCAGACATGAGCAGATAACAGCCTGCTCTGGACTATTTCCTCACTCACCCAACAGTGAATGTGCACACGTGTTTGCATTGAGTGAGCAGGAGGGCAGGCGAGAGAGAGCACGGAAGGAGAAATGGATTAGATTTGCCAGCTCTTACTCTGTCATGTTCTAAAATTCAAAAATAGTTTTGCTATTTATTTTATTTTCCTATTTATTTCATATTACATATTACTTTCTATAAATAACATTTGTTTCTCCTCATGGAAAACAAATGTGAAAATATGGACACTGTCATGGAGTCCATACATTTTACTATTTATACATCATTTTAAACATGCATTAAATATTCAGGTAGGTTAGGTAATGTGATTAGAGACAAAAAGGCAATTTCAAGGAAACTCACCCCTAAAATCATCATTCTTGTTACTCGGGTGAGGAAATCATGGCTCATGGTAAATAATTTACCCAGGATGGCACAGTTAGTGGTGGGGGTGACCTTGTGCCTCAGTTTACAGCTGTCTTCTCACCCCGTTCTCTCCACCATGTCAAGTTCAGGCACAATACTGTACTATGCTCTTCTCTTCTCTGATATACTATGTTATGCTATACTATACTACGTTATATTACTCTACACTACAGTAAACTATAATAAACTATAATATACTATATGATGCTATACTACATATACTGCACTACACTACACTATACTGTATAATGTTATGCTACAGTATTCTATCCTACACTACACTATACTATATAATGCTATGCTATACTATACTTCACTACACTGTACTGCACTACACTACACTATACTATACTACACTATGCTATACTATACTGTACTACACTATGCTATATAATGCTATGCTACACTACACTGTACTATACTACACTATACTGCACTACGCTACACTATACTATATAATGCTATACTGTGCTATACTATACTATACAATGATATGCTATACTATACTATAATACACTATACTGCACTACATTATACTATACTATGCTCTTCTCTTCTCTGATGTACTATGTTATGCTATACTATACTACGTTATATTACTCTACACTACAGTAAACTATAATATACTATATGATGCTACACTACATATACTGCACTACACTACACTATACTGTATAATGTTATGCTACAGTATTCTATCCTACACTACACTGTGCTATATAATGCTATGCTACACTACACTACACTATACTACATAATGCTACACTACACTATACTATGCTACACTATACTATATAACACTCCACTACACTATACTCTACTGCACAATACTATATAATGATACACTATGCTGTACTACACTATACTATACTCTTGTACACAGTCCCAAACAGACAAGCAGTGAGTCGCCTGTGGTGTGTCAGTCGGCAGTGATTGCACGGAGAGGAGGGCCTGGTATCACAGACGCCAGGGATAAGTAAGTGTCCAGCTGTCAGACTGAGAAATGGAGGAAAACCCAGGCCAGGAGAGGGTGTTTCTCCTCAGGGCTTGGGTGTCACACTTTTCCTGATACGGAGGACAGCATTTCCCCCCAATTGTTTTAATGTAAAGCTTAGAATGGAGTAGAGGGGATAGGGAGTACATTTATGAATAAAATTGGATAGACGACATCAATAACACCTTTTAAAAATGGGATTCAAGTTGACTTTGAAAAAGGAAAAGTCAAACACGTAGTTCAGAAAGAACAAGGTCAAATATTATAAAGATAAAATATCCATCATGTCAGTGAAGATGAGCCATGTCGCCTGCGTAACTAGCCAGACAACCCCTCTGAGTTACGGCAGGCGACGGGCCGCGCAGCGTGTGGGTGATGCTGGGAAGATCTCATGGCCCTCGCCCCTTGGATCTGTTCCCAGTCAGGAGTTGCACCCAGCTCCCTAAGGACCCTCACAGTTGTCAGAGTTCTCGCGAGAGTATTTGCTTAGTTCTGACGAGATTGATGGGGAGCATCAGGGCAGAGGTCGTCATGACTCAAGGATGTTTTGTTTTCTGCCCCACAGGGCGTTTTCACGGCACAGGACACCATCTTCTTTCTACGAGCACAAATGACTTTAATTTCAAGGCTCATGCTCTTCTCATCTGTGATTTTCCTGCAGCATCTGGCACAGAGACTTGCATTTTACAGGAGACATAAAAATGCAGCTTTCATTAAGCATTAAAAGACTTTTAAAAATTTGTCTATCAGTAAACTTAGGATTTGCACACTTTTTTGTCTATTCATTGTAATTCAGTAAGAAATCTTTCTTTAGAAAAACGTGCCCAGAGAGTAATCCTTTCTTGATGTAAATTTATTACATTTCATTCCTAGAGAAAGGAATTATGTGATGATTTAAATGATTTCCTTCAGTGAATGAATGAATGGAATGGAATGAATAAATGCATTAGAGGAAGAAAAATTCTTTACAAAGAGATGATTTTTTAAATTGAATGTTGTGTGGCCCCTCACCATTCTTTGAATCTTATTTTCTTAGAGATGTTAAGGGTAAACATAATGATTACCTTAAA
Organism: Ceratotherium simum simum; assembly: GCF_057802395.1. Classification (NCBI taxonomy): domain Eukaryota; kingdom Metazoa; phylum Chordata; class Mammalia; order Perissodactyla; family Rhinocerotidae; genus Ceratotherium; species Ceratotherium simum. The sequence continues at coordinate 62,048,725 of NC_141913.1, forward strand.
TTTTAATAAAGAGAAATAAAAAGATAAAAAATTTAAATTTTGGAAATTTTTAATCTGCAGAACAGACCAAAAATAACTGGTTTCAAGTACATATCCATTTAATTTACATCATCTTTTACATTCTCTTCTCTTTCATATGTATCTTATTTCTCAAATTGAGCATAAATATCTAAATAGCTGGGATGTGTTATATACATTTTCCATGAAGCAGTGCTCTATCACGCCCTTTTCATTTGTAGAAACTGAACCAAAATTCACTTGGGAAAAAACAGGAGTTTATTGTCTCATGTGACTGGTAATTCTTCAGACGTGGCTGGATCCAGCAGCTATAGAGATGTGGTCCAAGCTCCTCTCTCTCTATCACTGCACTTTGCTTTCCTCCGTATTTTCTGTGGTCTCCAGGGGCTCACTGTGGCGGAAAGAAAGGCAGTTCTCACCTTATATAGAACGCACAGCCTGGAAGCCACGGAAGCACAGCCTCTGAGTCTTCTGACCGGCCCAATGTGGACAGATGCTCGTTCTGGAGCAGGGTGAGGAGGTGGACAGATTGATCAGGGTTACTACAGAATGGTGAGGGCAGCGTTCCCAGCACCTGCCAGGGATGCTGGGCAGAGGAAACACGTACTCACACGGGGGTTTCCCGCCTGATGGGAACCCAGTGCATTTACTCCAGAGGATACTGCCCCCACTCCACCTCCACTAGAACGGGCACATCCCAAATATGGGGTAATAGTATAAAAATTAAGAATACCACATGTGGGGTGAATAGGTCCAACTGAGAGCCCCAGGTGGCTGGATCTGGGGCTCAGGAGCAGAGGGGACTGGCGTCCAGCCACTGTCATCTCAAAACCCGAGAGGAGAGTCTTGCTGCCTCTTGCAGCCCGGAGAGGCAGCTGCAGTGCAGGGAGAGCAGTGCACGGCCTCCCGGCTGCAGGAGGTGAGAGGAGAGCAGGAGGTTTCCCAGGCCGCTTGCACCCCTGCCCACGGAGATGATGGAAGTGAACAGCCAGCCACCCTGAGGAGGCCCACGGGGGCTTCAGCAGTGACTGCAGGGGGGCAGCAGCCGCCTCTCAGCAGAGGGAGGGGAAGTCCTTCCCTCACCAGATGCAGAGCTGAAATAGGAACCACTCCAGAAGCTGAAAGTAACTCCACGGAGAAGAGAGAGGGAATAATCTGGAACTGCCCTGAATATTTATCCAGAAGAGACTCTGGAGTTTTAAGACCGGGAAGTGCATGCCCTTGACACACAAAATTCTGAGGCATGGTGATGAGTGCCTTGAGAAGAGAGAACAGAGTTTATGCAGTTATGGAGGAAGGAGCGACTCGCCCTAAGGGGGAAAGCCAGAGAGACTCCAGAAAGGAGGGAGCGTGGGAGCTGGGCGTGAACAATGAGTAAACGTTGCACAGTGCGACAAGAGGAGAAATGCCATTCAGACGGGTGGAATGCCCTGTACAAAGGCAAACAATTCTGACAGAACTCGGGGTGCTGGGGCAAGTCAGTTACCGGGGCTGGAGCAGAGTGCTGATGGGTGGACAGGGAGTGCTGAGAGCAAGGGGGCTCCACGTGGAGGGCCCTGTGCCACGAGGCAGAGTTAGGGTAGGGAACCAAGGAGGTCTGAGAGCAGGGGCTGGCGTGGTGGAGCTCTATTTTAGGCACTATGCAGAACAGAGAACCAAATTTGCACGCCTACCTTCCTGTCCTGCTTTAAAAACCCAGGATAATAATTCTGTCAATTTCTCATAAATCCAAGCCTCCTATACTTTTCAGAGTGGCCCTTGATTACATGGGACAAACACAGTGAAAACCCATGGAAATAAACACTGAATTCTAAGGTGCCCTGTAATAAGGGAATATATAACAATAAGTATCTGGATATGGGATCTTTTTTTTTTTTCTTCGTGTTCCCATGAAGCTTTTCACACTCTTTCTTTAGGGGCATTTTTCTAATGTTCTCTCCCCCAATACATTTATTATATAGCATGAAAGTCTGCTCTTAAAAATCACTTTTCAGACATAATTTTCTATCAAATGTTATGGACCCTATCCTGAAAAGCTTTCTTATGTTTAAAAAAAAAAAAAAGCAACTTGAGTCCATAAATCAGCTTTCAAGGAAACAGGGACATTTCTAGGATTGAAAAATAAAAAAGAAGCAAAATATCGTAAAGGCAAACAGATACTGAAGCCATGGCAGCCAGGAGGACTTTTCAAATTCATAACCAAAATCTTTGGGGAACTGCTAAGGATAAGGCTACACTTTGCTGCAATAAAAAAGCAATTCCATTACAAATATTTAATCATTATGTTGTACACCTAAAATTAATATAATGTTATATGTCAATTATACCTCAATTAAAAAAAAGCAATTTCAAAAATCATAGGGGCTTGACACATGGAAGGTTGATTTTTCAGTTCCATAAATGGCGTTGCTGCTCTGGGTGGCTTTTCCCATCAGTGACTGGGGATGCAGCCTGCTTCCATCAGTGGCTGCACATCAAGCAGCAGGAATACTCCACAATCACCCAGAATGGTGATTTGACCAGAATGTATCTGTGGGAATTTTACGAGGCCTGAGTTGAGTACACTCTTACATTAGTATTTTCATTTGCTTCTGCCATTTGCCCCCATGGCTTCATCACCTCAGAGAGGGAGAACCTAGAACTTCTAGAAAACACTGTCCCATGATGAGTGGACTTCTCACTGTAGGGGCCTGGAAGTGACACGTCTCTTCCTTTCCTATTTAATTGGACATAACTAATCACATAGTCTTGCCTCAGAGTGGTGGGGCTGAGAAGTGCAGTCTTACATGAGCCTGAAAGGAGAACTGAATATTTGGTGACTACTCATAATATCTGCTACTTATTATTTAACTTCCAGTAGGAGAGACAAGGTCTTGGATTCAAACAAGATGAAGAAACGGAACTGAGACCCTTGTAAAATGCCAGGATCCTTGAAGGGCTACACCATCAGTGAGTCCACTATATACTCTCCTGCCAAAGGAATGCATCAGTCAGCTTTTGCTAGGTTAAGCTGCTGTAACAAGTAGCTTACAGGCACAAAGGTTTATTTCTTTCTCATGTTACGTTTGGCTGGGGTCAGCTGAAATTCTGCTCCATGTGAGTTCATCCAGAGCACAACCTGAAGAAGACGACCGTCTGGGCCGTGCAGTCCTTGTGCTGAAGTAATGGAATCCCGTGGTGTCTCTGAAACCCTTAGCTGTGCATGACCTCATGGCAAGTGCACTCATATTTCATTGACCAAGGCCTGAGGGAAATGGGTGGGACTCATTTCTGTGCTGAGAGAAGCATAACAGTCAGACAGTAAAGGTGGGAGGTGCCATCACCCACAGGGGGCACAGCAAACAACTGGAAGCAATAAAATGATCTGCCAAAAGAAAACATCTAGAAAACACTGTTCCAGCCTCAGAACCAGGCAGAAGGAAAAGGCTTCTCTGAGAATTTGTGCCCATATCGCCTCCCTCACATAGAGCTGAATTTGCATTTGTGTGTTCTGAGACATATCAAGGTGAGAATTGACTTTAAAAGTTCCTGAGTTGATGGAGCCCTGGGGGCAAATGGCAGAAACAAATGAAAATACTACTGTAAGAATGGACTCAACTCAGGACTCGACTCGTAAAATTCCCCCAGAGACATTCTGGCCAAATAGAAATCTAAAGGACGAAAGTAAACAACAGCAACAACAACTGGAAAGAAGAAGAGAGCTCAGTGGAGACAGTCAACCATATAATCAGGCTGCAAGGAGTTCAGATGGTAGAGCTGTCAGAATAGAAAATAAGCACATTTGAAATATTTGAATAAATAAGAGAGGTAATTAGAAACATCAGCATGGAGAAAGAAAATAAAAAAAGAACAGTCCTTGTGAATTTGAAAAAAAAATTATTAGAACTCAAGAGAGAATAGTGAAATGGAGAGTGCATAGCTGAAGAAACACTAATAAATTGGCACAGATTAAGAGGTAAAAATTATGAAGAAGCGATTAAGAGATATAGAGGAAGAGACGGAAAAGGCCTAACAGATATACCTCAGAATTCCAGGAGAAGAGAATGCCCAGAATTGGGAGAGTCAATATTTAAAGAAATAATGGCTGAGAATTTTCCAAAATTGATGAAAAATATTAATCGTCAGCCTCAGAAGCTCAACAAATCCAAAGAAGGACAGAAAATGAAAACTATCACAAATAGTGAAGTGAAATTATAAAATACCAGTGATAAAGAAGAGATATTAAGTATTGAGGTAAAAGTCAAATTATCTACAAAGGAGTGACAAATAGCATGGCGGCTGACTTCTCAAGAGCAAAAATAAAAGCCAGACAGAGGTGGAGTAATATCTTCAATGCGCTGAGAGAAAAGAACTGTCCATCTAGCTAACTACCAGTCCAACTAAACACACTACTAAGGCCAACTAAACACAGTTTTAGGAAACAAATGGGCAATTTTTATCATTGCCTCTCACTAAAGGAAAATTTTCCATATATTCTTTAAGGAGAAGGAAAATGATCTCCCAAAAAAGGAGTAAGATGCACAAAGGAGGGTGAACAAAGCAATCGGTAAGCACGTGGATTAGTGACATGAACACAGCGGTAAAATGCAATGGTGATAAGGATGCCTAATTAGAGAGAATGAAAATAACTAAAATCCTGGACAACAAAACCAGGTAGAATGAGAAGGGGTGACCAGGGTTAAAAAGATAACCTAGGACTTCGTATTGTTTGGTAAGAATAGCAATTGCTTTTAAATTCTATTAATTATTAATGTTTCAGTAACTTCTAAACCCACGTTCCAGCTCTGATCTCTTCATTAACTCAAGACTAAACAATCCCATGCCTAATAAACATCTAAATTTAACATGATCTCCCTCCACCTCCAGACCCACTCCTCCCACTCTTTGCCTGTCAGTAAAAGGTGACCCCCCCATCCAGGCTGCCAGGTTACAACCCTGGGAGTCATCCTTCACTCACTTTTTCTCCTCCACCTTAGATCTACCCACCAACAAACCTCACTGGCTCAACCTTGCAAATCTCCTAAATGTGAACTCTTCCCGCCCACCTGGTATTCTCTGTTGTCTAGATTACTTCAAACTTCCTTGCTGGTCTTCTTCTTTTTCCTTTGTTCTTCTTATGGTCTGTTCTAGACAGCACAGTAATCATTATAAAATGCAGGTCCCTGCCTGGAGGCTATTCTCTCTCACTGGGATGGTCTACACTCAATATTCAAAAGGTGGTGCTGTCTGAATGTTTGTGTCCCCTCAAAATTCACATGTTGAAGCCTAATCCCCAAGGTGATGATATTAGGAGATGGGGCCCTTGGGAGGTGATTAGGTCTTGAGGATGGAGCCCTCATGAATGGGATTAGTGCCCTTATAAAAGAGACCCCAGAGAGCACCCTCATCCCTTCCGCTATGTGAGGAAACAGTGGGAAGGTACCATCCATAACCAGAAAGCAGGCCCTTGCCAGATGCTGAATCTGCTGGCGCCTTGATCTTGAACTTCCAGCCACCAGAACTGTGAGAAATAAATTTCTGTTGTTTATAAGCCACGAGTCTTTAGTGTTTTGTTATAGCAGCCCAAATGGACTAAGATAAAAGGCTTTCTGCCTCCCTTCCTTCAGGTTCTAGTCAAAATATTAACTTCTCACAGACTTATTTTCTGATTACTTTCTATATAGTTGCACTCCCCAACTACTCTTTATCTCTTATCCTGCTGTCTTCTCCTTCACAGTATTTACCATATGGCATATTATAGTTTTATCTCTATTTTAGCATTGTCTCCATAATAAAACATAAGATCTATGAAAGAGGAGACATTGTTTTGTTCATTGCTTTATCTCCAGAACCTACATAGTTCCTGGCACATAGCAGACACTCAAGAGTAACCAGCAAAAAATAAAAATGGACCACATTTCTTTCTCTCATTTTAAGGTGGGAAAAAACCACCTTAAAAAGCAATCCAGGGGCCGGCCCAGTGGCGTAAGCAGTTAGGTGCGTGCGCTCCGCTGTGACGGCCCGGGGTTTGCATGTTCGGATCCTGGGCGTGCACCGACGCACTGCTTGTCAAGCCATGCTGTGGTGGCGTCCCATATAAAGTAGAGGAAGATGGACATGGATGTTAGCTCAGGGCCAGTCTTCCTCAGCAAAAAGAGGAGGATTGGCATCAGAGGTTAGCTCAGGGTTGATCTTCCTCACACACACACACACAAAAAGCAATCCAAAGGATGTCAAAACAAGAGGACAAAAAAGAAACAAGGAAATAGAAAACAAATAGAAAGTATAAAATGAAATGTTACAATTAAGCCCACATAGATCAGTAACAACAATAAATGTAAACAGACTAAATTTACCAGTTAAACAATTAGAGATCGTGAAATTGGATTTTAAAAAACAGGTATACCTCAGAAATATTGCAGGTTTGGTTCCAGATCACCGCAATAAAGTGATTCACACAAGTTTTTGGTTTCCTGGTGCATATTAAAGTTATGTTTGCACTATACTGTAGTCTATTAAGTGTGCAATAGCATTATGTCTAAGAAAACAATGTACATACCTTAATTAAAAAATACTTTATTGGGCCGGCCCCGTGGCTTAGCGGTTGGGAGCGCGCGCTCCGATGCGCGCTCCGATGCTGGCGGCCCAGGTTCGGATCCCGGGCGCGCACCTACGCGCCGCTTCTCCGGCCATGCTGAGGCCGTGTCCCACGTACAGCAACAAGAAGGATGTGCAGCTATGACATACAGCTATCTGCTGGGGCTTTGGGGAAAAAAAGGAGGAGGATTGGCAATAGATGTTAGCTAAGAGCCAGTCTTCCTCAGCAAAAAGAGGAGGATTAGCATGGATGTTAGCTCAGGGCTGATCTTCCTCACAAAAAAAAAAAAAATACTTTATTGGGGCCAGCCCCATGGCTTAGCGGTTAGGTGCGTGCACTTCGCTGCTGGTGGTCCGGGTTCGGATCCTGGGCGCGCACCGATGCGCCGCTTCTCCGGCCATGCTGAGGCCGCGTCCCACATATAGCAACTAGAAGGATGTGCACCTATGACATACAACTATCTACTGGGGCTTTGGGGGAAAAATAAATAAATAAACAAAAAATTAAAAAAAATACTTTATTGCTAAAAAATGCTAACCATCATCTGAGCCTTCAGGAAGTTGTAATCTTTTCCCTGGTGGAGGGTCTTGTAAAAAATGCAATATGTGCAAAGCACAATAAAGTGAAGTGCAATAAAATGAGGTATGCCTGTAGTTCAGGTATGTGCTGTTTCCAAGAGATACCCTTAAATCACAGGGCATAGGAAGATTGCAAGTGACACAGCAGGCCAATAAAAAGCAAAGAATATTGGTATATCTATAGTAATACCAGACAAATTATACTCTAAGGAAAAAAAAGTATTATAAGACCAACAATTTAATATTAAAATAAAGCAAAACCCCCACAGTTTATTATTTAAGAACATATGCGTATGCCATAAATGTATGAAAAATCACTAATAGACAACATCTTTAGATTATCTGGAGATGGTGGTGGGGGTGGAGGTTGTGATTGGGGAAGTAGATAAAAGTGGTTTTACTTCTTTGATAATTTTTTTATTATTCTAAGCTGGGTAGTGGGTACATGGTTACTTGATATAATTTCATCATATATGTTCCATGTTGAAAATAGTTCATATCAATAAAAAAAAAAAACTCTCTCCCAAATCTTATTACAAATAACTTTCAATGCAACAGAGCTGCCCAAGACAGGCTATCATGAAGGTGTTGGTCAGAGAGCCCCTTGGGAAGAAAAGCAATAGTGATGGGCAGGACAATTTAATGTGGTTTTGAGGCAGCCTCTCAGAGAAGGTAAGAGCATTCTTGATTTAGCAAGACATTCAGATAAGCAAGTTTCTTAAACTCCATTTCATCCTCTTGGAAACGTGTGTGGATGTAATCAGCCTCTTGGAAACGTGTGTGGATGTAACAACTCCGTTGCAAGGGAGTTGCGAGTTTCTTACAAGGGTATTGTGAGTATTAAATGAAACAATGAGTCTAGGTAAAGTACTTGCTACATAGTAGGTGTTCCATGAACTGCATCAAAATCTTTCTGGAAATGAGGCAGAATAGAACCAGGGAGATAGAATGAAAGAGAAATGAGATACGATTTACTTCCCAAACTCCCCAGAGCAAGGAGGGCTCTGCCTCATCCTTGTGCATACTGCTATTACAGCACTTGCTCTGTTCTATACATAAATTCCTGTCTCCCACACACAGGGAATGCTGTACCCTATTCATCTTTGCATTATGCGTCCCCTCAAGCACTGTGTCTGGTGCAAAATGGACCCTCAGTCATCATCTGGAGAATGCTGGAAACATACCGCTGTTTTTGAAAGTGAATATAGACAAGTCATAGACACATTGCAAATAAATGAATCCGTTTCGGCTATCTAGTTGGGAGCTAGCAAGTCTATAAAGGATAAGATTTACTAATACTACTATACTTAGCTCAATTTCTTGTTGGCGTATCCACATTTTACAACAGTGATAATATATTAAACATGTTCTTTTCACTTTGCAAATATTTCATGTCAGTACTTCTGTTCACGTCACTCAGATGAGTAATGTAAACAAAACTGATCTAAAGTTGGGTGATGTAAACATGAAACCTTCCCTTTTAATTTTATACACGTTTATAAAGAAAACTCAGACACGCTATTCATTTTTCTTTCCTGCTCATTTCCTCCCTAGAGGTGGGCAGCTTGGGGGTGGCGATTAGCGATTTTACAAAACTCCAGGTGGTAGTGCCAGTCACTGATTTCCTGGAGTTTATTCTTGGGGCAGGGAGCGCTCTCACTGACAGCCACTGCGGGAGGCAGCAAGATTAATGGTCTGACGGCTAAGGAGGCCTGCGCACCCCTCGCCTCCCCGCCCAGCGCGCACTGGTGCGCTCAGCTTCCCTCGCCCGCTGGGCCACTGCTGCATCCGGTAGCTGCCGCCTTCGCTGGACGCAGGCAGATCCGCACCTTGCAGAGAGCGCGGCTGATTCTAGCAAGGAGGTGGGCGGCGACCCATCCCATTAGGATTCATCCAGTCTCTGCGCACGCTGTGACTTCCGGGGGGACAAGGAGGGGCTCCCAGGGGACGCAGATTTTAGCCAAGCTTAGTCCTCCCTACGTCTCAGTTTTAACAGAGAGGCCCCGAGCACCCCCCTGCCAACCACGGGAAAACACAGAAAGAGCGCTCGCCCTGTTGACGACTTGGAATCCCTGCAAAAACTGGGAGAGGAGACGGAGGCGCCTGCCGGTTGGGAGGCGCGGGGAGCCCTCTCCACGAACCGCTTCGTGCGCTGCTGCGCCGGGCAGAGCCGGGTGAGCGCCGCGGGAAGGGAGCGGCTCAGAGCAACAGGTGCAGCCCAAAGCCACTCCTGGAGCGAGGGAAACGGCCAGCCAAGGATCTGGAGACGGTAAGGCGCAGCGAGGGCTCTCTCCGCCTCCACGGCTGCACCGCCGGCTCCCTCCTCCCCGCCTCGGTGGCCACGCGGCGGGCAGGGGCGCCCGGGCAGGGGGAGCCCCTCAGGACTGCCGTCCCCGCCCGGGAAGGTCCAGCTGCGGGCTCCCGCCCTCGTCCATTCTCAGACGGCCCCGCACACAGACGGTGCCACTAGGCAAGGCCGCCCGGGGGCGCGTGCCCATCGGGGAGGCTCAGGCTCGGAAACTCGCGCTCTGCGTGCTCGGCACTGGGATCCCTGGCACTCTCCACCTCCTCACCGCGCCCTCTTTCCCTGGCAAGCACCCCTTGCGATGGAGCTGGCGGCCGCGAACCTCAGCGAGGGGAACGCGAGCGAGCCCGAGTCCCCCACCTCAGAGCCGAGGCCCCTCTTCGGCATCGGCGTCGAGAACTTCATCACGCTGGTGGTGTTCGGCCTGATCTTCGCGCTCGGCGTGCTGGGCAACAGCCTGGTGATCACCGTGCTGGCGCGCAGCAGGCCGGGCAAGCCGCGCAGCACCACCAACCTGTTCATTCTCAACCTGAGCATCGCCGACCTGGCCTACCTGCTCTTCTGCATCCCCTTCCAGGCCACCGTGTACGCACTGCCCACCTGGGTGCTGGGCGCCTTCATCTGCAAGTTCATCCACTACTTCTTCACCGTCTCCATGCTGGTCAGCATCTTCACCCTGGCCGCGATGTCGGTGGACCGCTACGTGGCCATCGTGCACTCGCGGCGCTCCTCCTCCCTGCGGGTGTCCCGCAACGCGCTGCTGGGCCTGGGCTTCATCTGGGCGCTGTCCATCGCCATGGCCTCGCCCGTGGCGTACCACCAGCGCCTCTTCCACCGGGACATCAGCAACCAGACCTTCTGCTGGGAGCAGTGGCCCAACCAGCGCCACAAGAAGGCCTACGTGGTGTGCACCTTCGTCTTTGGCTACCTGCTGCCGCTCCTGCTCATTTGCTTCTGCTATGCCAAGGTGGGGCGCGGCGGGGCGCGGGGCTGGGACGCACGCGGGAGGGCGGCGGGCCCCGAGGGCCCTGTGGTGGCCCCTTGCGTGCCCGCGCCCTTTTGCCCTCACCCCTGCAGTTTTCTGGGCGGAGTGGTGTGGGGCACCGTCTCCACTGCAGTTTGCCCTCGCCTCTGCGTGGGCTTGTCCGTCGGATGTTTAGCGAGAAAGTTACTTGGAGTTTGGTAGACGCTTGGGAAAGTTTGCAGTTCACTTCACGGACGTCCCACCTCCCCTCTCCTTCCTGGCTCCCGCAGCCAATAGCTCTGTGGTTGTCCCGGCAGTGGGGCCCGCGCTCAATGCCCACTTCTCAGTGGAGGATAAAACGCTCCGTTTTAGCAACTCAGCCCCCGGCGGGCTTGGCGTGAATCGCAGGAGCGCCTGGGCAGTCCGAGCGCGCCGGCCTTTTGCGGGGGTGGCGGTCGGGTCCCCACTGCCCAGCGCTCACCTGGGTCTTAAGGGGGTGACTCCCGTGCGGCTCCTTCCCGCGGGGCGCATGGGGCGGCTCTGTGGGGACCTGGATCTGTGAGGACGCTGCTCTTGGCGACAGAGCTTCGAATTTTATTTCATACACAAGTTTAACTGTATAAACCCAAGTGGTAAAACAGTATTTCTTCAGTCTCGACCTGAGTCTCCAGAGAATTTTGGATGGCTGGGTTTTCAGCTGTTATTTTTCCCCCGTTCAAGGTTCAATCCTTTTAAGAAAGGATTATGTAAACAACGTTACACAGAGAGGTTGTGTGAACAAAGTTGAGGGCTTCAGGTGTTGGGTCTACGCCTCTAACTCTAGAGAGAGGCAGTGTTGACACACAGCTGGTCCAGCTACTCCGCACCTGCTTATGGGGAAATTGTTCTTATCCTCCTTTGGGTAGCCCAACAGAGCTCAGTAAACTCACACTCTTTTATTAATAATGCAAGGTTTTGACGATTTTTATACTGATCAAAGTCTTAAACCTTTTGAAACAATTCGTATGTTTGGGTAAGAGTATATACTTAATAATCATGGGATAGTGACTCAGGGGATCAAGTCCACTGTCCCCAACACTCCTCAGAGTAACTTCATTAGAAAAACACCTCTGTAACCGAATTCTGAAATTCCAAGCGTTCTATCTTCATGTCTCGCTCTGTCTCTCCTTCTATTTGTCATAAAGCTGTGGCTATTGGACCATGAACAACCAGATGAGACAGAACAATTTCCTATATTCAATTCATAAAGTACTTTTCCCAGCAAAAATGTTTCATATAAGCCACCTGGTTTTTGTTTTTCCCCTCCCCCTGTATCATCTGTGTAGAGTCATGTCTGTTTTGAATGGCGACAGTTTTGGAGATTAACTGAAAGAATGGCCTGCGTCAAAGGGTTATAGATAAAGAGATAGAGACAGGGAATTTGGAAAAGAACTCTGCCTTAGCTCTTTGGTAAATGGCTGGTTTATCCACTTTGTTTTCTGCAAATGCAAAAAAAGTCTGGTTCTGTGCAGCACGGGGATCTCTTGTGTGTACCATCTCATTTAATCTGCAAACAACCTGTGCTTGGGGCTATTGTCCCTATTTTATTGATAAGGAAAAAGGGTTTTAGAGGAGTGAAGCAGCTGACCCAGAGTGTGAGGCTGGCAAGTGGTTCAGGAAGGAATTTAATGCAGGAATTCCCAGTCCCCTGAGGGAAGGGACTGTTGGTGAAGGCCTTGAGGACATGAAGCATGGGGCTGGAGGGATTCTTAAAATATTTGGCTCAATTCATAATTACTTGAATTAGAACTGAAGCATACTCTTCCTTCATTTCCCTAAAATCTTAGAGAAAATAATTTAGGTCTTAATGAAAAAGACAAGGTAAACTTTTAAGAATAAATTAGGTGGGGCTGGCCAGTGGCACAGCGGTTAAGTGCCCGTGTTCCGCTTCTGCGCCTGGGGTTCGCAGTTTCTCATCCCAGCATGACCGACGCACCACTTGTCAAGCCATGCTGTGGCAGTGTCCCGTATAAAGTAGAGGAAGATGAGCACGGATGTTAGCCCAGGGCCAATCTTCCTCAGTAAAAAAAAGAGGAGGATTGGCATCAGATGTTAGCTCAGGGCTGATTTTCCTCACACACACAAAAAAGAAAAGAATAAATTAGGCAACATTTCTGTCATTTTAGAGTTTATAAAAGTCACACATAAGGCAAAGTTTAAAGACGATGTTTTCTTTTTTTTGGTGAGAAAGACTGGCCCTGAGGTAATATCTGTTGCCAATCTTCCTCTTTTTGCTTGAGGAAGATGGTCCCTGAGCTAACATCTGTGCCAGTCTTCCTGTATTTTGTATGTGGGATGCTGCCACAGCATGGCTTGATAGGCAGTGTGTAGGTATGCACCTGGGATCTAAACCTGCGGCGAATCCTGGGCCACCGAAAGGGAGAGAGCAAACTTAACCACTACGCCACCAGGGTGGCCCCTAAAAATGTTTTTTAAAATTCAATAAATACATGATCACTGGGATTTTTTTTATATGGAAATAGTTTGCTTCTAAGCATAATTGGAAATTTCCTTTGAATTCAAGGTAATATTTGTAAATTCATTCCAGGCTTGAATAAGTGAAGATAACAAGTTATTTCAAGTTGCTTTCCTTTGGTTCAGTCATTAAGTGTATGCTATCCAGTTAAGGATTTTGCTACTTGAATGTGAGGTTCAGAACTACCATCACTCTTGACCTGCCCACCCACCAAGTTCCTCCACATTGCCAGAGATATCTGATGCCTAGGATGACCTTGGCTCAGGTTTGAATGTGTGCCTTCCTACACCCAATCCTAAAAGCCCAGAAGGATGGAGAAATGCCACCATGCCATCATCATCTTCTAAAGAAATGTAATTATAATTCTTCATGATACCCACATTCTTTCTCCTTTGATGACAAGATCTTCAAGGAGATGCATCATAATACGTCAATATGTGCTCATAGTATAGGCTGTTGAAGCGAAACAGAGCTAAGAAAAGCATATTGGGCTATTTCCTCCACTGACAACTCAACAACGTCCCTTAGGCATTTTGAAGTTTCTGAGCTGTGACAAATCAGGGTTTGTTGAAGGAATGAATAGACCCCTGGGCAGCATTATGAAGCAGTTAACGTTTGACTTTTCTGTTCTGACCTCCTTGCCAGGCGTCCCTCTCTGATTTTGTTTTGCAGCCTCTCTTCTGTTCTCTCCTCTTGTCCCTTGTCCTCAGTGACCTGAGTGGTCTCCTGCTAGGAAGGCTGCCACAAAGGAACCTCGCCAGGCCTGTCCTCTCCAGGCAGGGTCCTGCTTCCAGCTCTTTCCTTCCCCCTTGAAAGAATTTCTCATTTGCTCCTGCAAAAGCTCCTCTTCTATCTTTGCCTTATATTCCATTTTTGGTACCCCAATTTCTGTTGGTAACAGTAAACTAACCCATTGTCAATGTATTGAGAGTGATCCTAAATTCACTGTAGTGAGTGAAAGGCTTGTCTTGTAGATGATGCTAAGCCTCTGTAGGAAGTGAGAAGTATTTTAGTAGGGCTGGGAATTAGGAGCCAGAAATTCATACCCCAATGATGGCTGCTTAAGCTGCCTAGAGCCTGTAAGGTCGATAAATAAATCCTGTGGTTTCTCCATTAGGGTGTGACTGATTGCTCCAGAAGGGCTGCGTCTAGCTGAATGGAGCAGGCTTTTGCAAAGTCCAATTCGATTACATTATTTCCATGCTGCAGTGCTAGTGGGAAACAAGGAAGTGTCTGCAGCGTGGCTTCCAGTTTTCGGAGATACTCGCTGGGCAAGCTATAGACTACTCAAAGCCCTTAGTCATCCAGAGGCCAATATTCTTATCCTTTCTCATCCTCAGATGGGATATAAAAGTGAACTCAGGTGCCAGTCTGTAGGGTTGGCCCTGTGGTATGAGACCAAGCTTGCGTTGTAAATATCTATGTGTAACCCAGATGTTTCACATCATTTGTTTTGAGTAGGACACTGGCAAGAGAAGACAAAAACAGTTTTTCTGATGAACAAAGCCACTGTCTGTCAAGGAGACTCCCTGACAGGGACATTAATTGTAAAACCTTGCTAAATGGTCTATAAATCATCAGTGATGCGGAATCCCCAAATGTAAATCATCTTAAAGTGCAGCCCAGTGGGTAGGGTTAGAATAAAGAATGGAAGGAGGGCTGACCGGTGGAGATTTGCTTGAAGGAGACTTGCAGCAAGGCAACCCTAGAAGAGAACACAGGAGTATGTTGGTGCCAACACTGGCCACACAGGAGAACCATCTGGTTATATCATCTTTATTTCTCACTTGCCCACTTTCCCCATTGGATGGTGCGCTGCAGGGAAGTCTCTAGTTTTCCCACATATCTAGGAATTAAGATCATGTCCCACATACAGCAGGGACCTGGTAATTGTTAAAATGTAGACTCTTAGGGGAAACCAAGATGGAAGGTAGACAGACACGATGCAAATATGGGTAGCGGTGAGGCTGTCTGGACAAAACCCCAGAGCTACGTGCACCAGAACTCTCTGCACACGGAAGCACACAGAGAGCAGCAACTGCAGCTGGTACTCCTAAATGTTAGAAAAACAGATGTGGTCGGCACTTCGTGCTCATTGTTACTTCATCACCTTATGTGTATTTCAATTCGAGTGACTTTATAAATAATGGTATTACCATTTCAAGATGTCAAGAATTGTCAATGCAAAATAGACAGTGAATTGTGGGTATGAGGCAAACTGATTTTATTAGTCTGTGTTTTTCAGGTCCTTAATCATTTGCACAAAAAGTTGAAGAACATGTCAAAGAAGTCAGAAGCATCGAAGAAAAAGGTAATGTGCACAAATATACATTATATAAGCCACTTTTCAGAGCTTAGTTTATTTTTATTCTTAATTATCCTCACATTCACCCTGTGCCTGTAAACCTTAGGTTCTTTGGTGCAGACATTTGAATGAACCTCTCCACTAGGCGTAGGGGGAGTGGAGATCATCTCTTGGTGA
Organism: Ceratotherium simum simum; assembly: GCF_057802395.1. NCBI lineage: Eukaryota > Metazoa > Chordata > Mammalia > Perissodactyla > Rhinocerotidae > Ceratotherium > Ceratotherium simum. The sequence continues at coordinate 62,064,164 of NC_141913.1, forward strand.
GAGCATCAGCAACAACTATATGCTGCAGGAAAGCTTAGCTGGGGTTTAGGGAGGCCAGGAAACATGTTTTTTGGATTCTGAGCCTCTTGGGAGGTGTGTTCTAGGTTGATTGGGACAGTGTAGAGTTGCTGACATCCATAATTTGCATGAAATGATAGTCATTTTATTGCATATTTACCACCTGTGACTTGACTCCAGAAGTCTGGTTTAATTCTCCTTCTAGAAAACATCGTTATAATCTCTCCCTAAAGCCCCTGCAGCAGATGGGCAGTCCTCCCCTCCACCTGGACTTGTGCTCACGTCACCTGGAGGGGAGAGGATTAAAGATGGGAGGAAGCCTCTAGGGGAATTCTACCCATTTTTAATTCTTTCTCGTCACGTGATTCCTGATTTAAACAAGCTTCTCCTGAGTAATATTAAAGCATCTAACCTCCTGCTATATATTACATTTCACATTCTGAGGAAAAACTGTTTTACAAGTCAGGATTAATTTAACTCTTACTTGGATAATACCTATATAATTTATGATTTTAGAAAGCAGAGTGGGGGGCCGGCCTGGTGGCACAAGCTGTTAAGTGCGTGCACTCCGCTGCGGCGGCCCGGGGTTCGCCGATTCGGATCCTGGGCGTGCACCGACGCACTGCTTGTTGAGCCATGCTGTGGCAGCGTCTCATATAAAGTAGAGGAAGATGGGCATGGATGTTAGCCCAGGGCCAGTCTTCCTCAGCAAAAAGAGGAGGATTGGCAGATGTTAGCTCACGGCTGATCTTCCTCGCAAAAAAAAAAAAAAAGAGAAAGCAGAGTGGACGTAACCGGGATGATTAGACCATAGGATTAGGGAGGAGGCATTATAACCAGACATTTTACCATAAGTATTAGTCAGAACATCTTAAAATACCTCGTTTTTCCTTCTAAGTATTTTATTGTGATCAATGACATAATTTGCAGAAGTTATAGTTTAGATAATCATGTTTATTTAAAAAATCCTACTTAAAGCACAGGTCATCCTGACTTTCCTTATTTATAAACAATAATGTGGTGAAAAACATATCTGTTCCCAGAATCAATGAAAAGCAACGGTAGACACTTGGTTAAAAAGCACAGAATTTAGCTTTTATTAGATAAAACAATCATTGAGTTCTTAGGACAACCACCTAGGAATAAACGGTGCAACGTAAGCAACAAGACTGTCTCACAGTTGCCTTTCACTGATCATCCTTACATTTGCGCACTTATTATGTCGATTTCATTTTAAGCTCCTGGCTCCTCCCTTACAACAGCTGACAGTGTTAGGCTGTATGAATGGAGTAAGCCCTAAAAGCTCCTGTTTTCCTGTTTTCCATGATGTGTTGTTATGCTGGAGTTTTTCCAACTTTTTAGTCTAACACTTAGTTTTTCTTTTGAGCCACACTTCTCATCTCTAAGAAAATGATTCATTAAAAACAATTAAGGATTGTTTATAGTTTTCCCCTGGACGGTTATTTAGAGAACACCTGCCCAGCACAGGACAGGCTGACCCAGGGGATTCTAAGAGGAGCTGGCTCCTCACAGGAGCCAACACTGCAGTGGAAGAGACAAATAAGTGTTCTTCACTGTGACGAGCATTTGGAGTCAGGGGAGGAAGGAGAGTAATGTCCTTGGGGAGGGAGAGAGCTTGCTGGACATCCACAGAGGTGATGCCCTTGATATACGAGACACGCTTATTGATGCAAAAGATTTTATGTTAACCAAAAGGAATAAAATAAAACATTTCTTTAACATTGGCTGGATTTTATTTGCATGCAATGGCTAATTTTAGTCTCTATATTTGAAAGGTGTTGCAGAATAATTGTGAAAGTTCCAGAGAATAAAGTGATTGAAAGAATGAAAATAGGTCTTATAAGAAACGATTAGAAAAGCTTCTGGTTTATTTTGCAATAAAAAGATCCAAAGATTAGTGATTAGTTTAACAATTACTTTGTTTAGTTTTATGTGTGTGTGTAGGTATATACATACCTGTATATATACATAAGCATGTGTGTATATGTATAGATATGTGTGTATATATGTATGATGTGTGTGTGTATATATATATATGTGTGTGTAAATGTAATTCTTACCATGGGAGAAAGTTTTAGCATTTGGAGGAGGGAAGAAGATTTCGTCTTCCATTCTTAGAGCCTCTGACGCTTAATAGCCATGAAACAGATGGCAGATCTCTTGATATATTTAATTGCCTCCTTGTTTGCATGGAACAAAGAGAGTGTGGTGCTGGTGGTTTGTGTGTGTGTGTGTGTGTGTGTGTGTGTGTGTCTGAGAAAGAGAGAGCAGAGTGTTGCAGGGGGTGGGGGTAAGAAGAGGGAGTGGGAAGAGGGAGGAGAAACAGTGGAGAGAAGATGGCAAAGAGATGGGGGATAGCGGAGAGAGAGGAGGGAAATCTAGAACAGAGGGCGAGAACACGTTGTAGATTCCTGAAGGCAGAGAATGGACGGCTCATTGCGGTGTCCCCCAGGTCTTGGCACAGGAAGTGTGGCTGGTGGGTGTCCTACTCCATTTCTGGTGGATAATGGATTGACGTGATGTAGATTCTGATAGTTTGCTCACTTAAATTTCACTTGTCTCCAGCTCCTCCTCTCAATGGCAAAGCAGAATTCCCTTTCTCTGTGCTGTATCCATCCACACAGGGAGTTCTTGTTAAGGTTTAGAATAATCCTGGGGCAGAGAGTGAGGCCTTTCACGATAAAGATGCTGAACAGTTCCTCTGCACGCTTGGAGGAAAATGCAAAAGAAGAATGTGATTTCCACTGTGGAAAAATAGCAGTAATAGTATAAGGCTCTAGGATTGATTAAATGCTTTGCTTGAGCTCTGTTAGATACAAAGACGTGTTTTCTGGCACAAGGTTGATTGGACACTGAAACAAGATTCTTAAATAATCTCGGGAAAACTTGAGAAGGGAGTAGACGCCCGTGTTGGAGGTCACTTCCAGGAGGAAGTTAGATTAGAGGACCTCTGGATACCCTCTCAACTGCTGGGTTCTTGTAACAGTTGCTTCTTTTTTCTCCCTCTCTGGCTTGAAGTAATTCAGCAAGCTTTTCGGCTGTCATTTATACAATTTACAAAATGTTTTTCATCATTCTCATCTTTTAGTCACTTTTTTCTTCCCAGCCAAGTTCCATTAGACATATTGTGAGTAAAAATTTTGAAGAAAAAGCAGATGTCTTAGATGACTTGAAAAAGAGCATCTCACAGGAAGAAGAGACATAATATTTTTCAGACACTTTCAGCATAAGGAGCAAAAAGAAACCATGCTAATAAAGGACCCAATCTCAAGTATCATAAGAATTAGTATAGAGGTTTAGGACATAACTTTAGATGATGACTTTTTCTCTGTCAGAAGATACCATCATGATTCTGTAGGCTACATGGACAAAGGAGGTAAGGAGTAGATCTACTGGGTATAACTCCATCTCTAATTGAGGCAGATGATACCGTAAGAAATGAAGCAGAATCAGCCTCACTCTCCACAGAGGGGAGTTCTCTCCTTACATTCTGACATTTCAAAGGGAAAGAGAGGAAGCAGCTTTTCTGAGTCTTTCTGAGGAGAAGGTGTAGATCAGCCTTAGGGTCCATCAATACGGAGGTGACACCTTTTCCTTTAACGTTAGATGGCTGAGATAATTTGCTTTTGTTGTAGGTTTTATGTAATTCATCAGTGGTTCTTCAAACACCTGACTGAGCCTTTTATTTTTAGAAAGGCAGATTCCTGGGTACATACCTAGTAACCATTGCCAGCTGAATGGAGCCGTGGGGGGAGTGAGGCCTAGACATCTGAAATTTGAAAAAAGACACACCCTGGGTAATGGTAATCATGAGCACAACGGTCTGCTTAAATCCCAGGTTTGGGATTAGTGCAATGCGTTATTTTGACCAGCTCTTTAACTTTGAGCCCGTGTATTCTGGGCACGCGGTTTTCTGAGTTGGGCGTTGGAAGCAGTGGTGGATGAAGGAGGACACTCTTCTGCCCGTATGGACTTCTTTCCTCACCTCCCCCCATCGTCTCAGTTCCCTGGGCCTGGAGGCCTACAAGCATCTGTGCAAGGGAGACAGAAGAAGAAAATCCTCTGCTGTTTCCAACTCTGCACGTGGATGCATTCATCTAACTTGGTGTCACTGTGGCTGGCTTGGCGTCAGCCCGAGGACGGCAGGACCAGGTGCCAGAGCCCTGTGTGCAGAGCGCTGACCGTGCACCAGCTGAGAGAACATCAGCTCTGATGGCTGATGGGCTGAGATGCTGGATGAAAGAGGGAGAAAATTGTGAATCCCTGAAGGTACTAGCTGGGAGCACAGTCAGGGCAGACAAGCGTTCTATTAAACTCTCTTGGGAACAGCCTTAGATAAATGATATAGTTTATGTAGGTACCCATTAAGTATTCTTTCCTGATATTCATATCGTAAATTGTAACCCAGTCACATTTCAAAGGCACAGGTAGACCAAGAAAAAGAATCTTGTTCATGGTTCTGAAAAGACCAGTGGGATTACTAAAAATAAAAGGTAAATTTTGAATGAACTGCAAACACACACAGCTAACTCCATAGAAAACATACCATATTCATGCACGCTGTCGTTGGCCCTATGGATGCTGATATGGTCTGGATCTTAGCAATAAGCTGCTGGGGCCTCTTTCTGCCCTGAGCTTGGTACTTAGAAAAACCTCCTAAACGGAGCAATGATACAGAATATCCAGAGGGCATTCATTTTGTGAAGAAGAGAGATGTTCTTATTGTCTTAGAAAGAAAAGATGATGTTTTCTGTTCTATTTGTAGGTGTCATCATGTCTAGATTGTTCTGATTAGATCATCAGGGAATGGAATCTCTCGTACACTAATGGATGACTGGGTTGCTAGCAGACAATCCCTTAATATGTGTGAGCAAATCCCGTGTTTGTTCTGTGTGTAGTGCAGTGGGAGCAGCTGTAATGTGTAATCCTGGGCCCTACAAAAACATGTCCTCAGGTTTATACCTGAGTTGTTTTAAGGGTTTAAATGGATGAGGCAGTCAGGGAATCATTTTGTTGAGTCATCTTCTTTGCAGGAGAGGGAGTCCAGGCCCAGGGAGGTTACCTCATTTTCAAAGGCGGTCCAACCAGTTTATGGCTAATGTCAGTCTTGGGCTTTTGCACAATCCACAGTGCCTTTTGATGGTGAGCTTACCTCTCATCTCCTGCCCCTCCTGAGCGCTGTGTTTGCCCTGGCTTTGCCCTGAAATCTGTCTCTACCATCTCTACCTCCACCTGGTTACAGACTTCCTGGCTTCCAACCCACCTCTGCGAGAGACTTCCACTCACTGGTGCAACAGTGATTTCTTAGTCATTCTCCCTCAGTGTCAGGTCATAAGAAACTTAATGTGTTGTTTCATCTTCTTCCTCCTCTTCTCTCCTCCCATGTCTCCTTCTCCGTATTCATCGATGTTAGTTGGGGTTATTTCCTAGTAGAAGGGAGAATAGCGTGGCAGCCACCAGGTAGAGCTTACCCTCCACTTGAGTGTGGTGACTGGGAGATCGGGGAAGAGGTGTGCCTTGCTCTTTCCTGGTCTGAGATGTTCGGTGATGCCCAGTGGTTCCAACTTTCATGTTTCTGCTCGGCAAATTCAAGCACTTTTTGAAAACGTTACTACCTGGACTAAATTGGAGAAAAAACAGAGGTTACTTGATTCCTAACCTACAGGCCAGGGGCTAGAAACATGTACCTCTCATGTTCTTAATATTCCTTTTTCTTCCCAGGAGTAAACTCCCTGGTGGGGTGACCTGGGGAGCTGAGGCAGTCGTAGACGGGGGCCGGGCAACGTCCTTGTATGGTTCGGTTAGAGAACTGGGATGACTGTCGTCTTCTGGGGGCTTGTACTGCCCACGTAAGCACCATGACCCTGTGCTTTACAGGCAGCCCTGGGCGGGTGGCAGAGTGGGGGATGCAGTTGATGGTAACTGGGTGGATTTTGTAAGCTCTTCTTTCCCTGAGCCGTGTATGAGCTGGGCAGAGCATGGGTTTGGGATCACACAGACCTGGCTCCCGGCTCTGACTTTGCATTCAGCTGGGGGACACTAGGCACTTGTCTTAACTGTTCTAAGTCTCGGTTCCCTCATCCACAACCCACGGGTCATTACAGGGCCTGCTTCACGAGGTTGTTGGCGGGACTGAATGAAAACTGCACACAGCCAGCGGTCATCAATGTCGGTGCTCAGTGCCAACCACCGCTGCCCTGGTTCTGCTGTTGCCGTCAGGCAGTCAAGGCCCTGCGTGGCTTCCTGAGCTGTACTTACTGGAGGAGGGCATCCTTTTAAGGAAGCAATCACTGATTGCTTTGTATTTTATTATTTAAAAAATATTAGACTCCCTTAATTAAGGATTTTAATAAAATAGACCATGGTCTTTTGTTTGAATCCATGGAGATAGAGTTTTCAATTAATAACAACGTTAGCTTCCTAGTTGTTGCCTTTCAACAAGTACTGAACCGGCGGCGATGAAACACAGGACAAGTGGCCCTTCATCCCAGCCCTGCGGGTCTGTAGCCCGTTGAGGAGGTAGTTGCGTGCACGCAAAGCAGGGTACGGACAGGGAAGTAGGAGGTCGCACAGGGCACACAGTGTGGCACACAGGAGGTAAGGTTCCTGTTGTGTTGTGGGAAGACTTTCTTCCATCATCTGCTCAGCAGAAATCTCAAAGGAAACACATGGACGCTGCGTCTGATTTCCAAGTGTTTCTGCTTTAGGAACAGCAAGGGAAGGTTAAGATGCAGACAAACAGGACTAACTGGTCCTTCGACAGAGACTGAAATGGCTCTCCGGTGCGTTTGTGAATCAATGCGTGGTGGTCTCTAATTGGCCAAAGTTTAACGAGGAGAAATAAACTTCCCCACCTGTCTGCTGAGGCCACTTCGCAGCAGGCTCGTGCTCATCTGAATGGCCTCATGGGTGACGCAGTCTCACTGTGCGCCGTGCTTCAGCGCTTCGTAGGTGTTGACGTTACAGTGTTTAATCCCCGTACATTTCTGCTTCCATGATTCAAAGCACACTCCCGTCATCCACATGCATTACACGTGCATGATAAAATTATTCCTACAGAAGGTGGTGACAGGTCCTGAAGTAGTTTTGAACAAAATTATTATACAAAGTGAACGCTAACACGTAAAGCAGATTTAGTATCTATTTGGTCCCATGAAAATATACATAAAATTATGATAGGGCTTGTTTTAAAATGCTGTATTCTTTCTCAGTGGTAGTTGATGCCTTTCCTTTCTTTGCTTCTTCTAGACCGCGCAGACGGTTCTGGTGGTGGTCGTGGTTTTTGGGATATCCTGGCTGCCACACCACGTCATTCATCTCTGGGCTGAGTTTGGTGTTTTCCCGCTGACCCCTGCCTCCTTCTTCTTCAGAATCACCGCCCACTGCCTGGCGTACAGCAATTCCTCGGTGAATCCTATCATATACGCATTTCTCTCTGAAAATTTCAGGAAGGCCTATAAGCAGGTGTTCAAGTGCCACATTCGCAATGAATCATCTCTCAATGATACTAAGGAAAATAAAAGTCGAATAGACACCCCACCATCAACCAACTGTACTCACGTGTGAGAAAGATATATTAGAGCACTTTACTGTGGAGTTCCCATGTATGTGGACCAGACACATAACAAATACAAAGAAGTAGTAAGCAAGGCTGCAACATGTTATCCTAACAACAATTCATGTTATTTTAATTAAACTTCACTTGTGTTTAAAAGTGCTTTGATCCATTTAGGAAATCCCTAGCTCTAGTGAAGATTACTTCTAAATTTTATTTTATTTCTAAATTATATTTCAAAAACAAAATAAAATACTTTATAGTTTTATACCTCAACAGAAATGAAAGTTTCATAGAATTCCATAAGTATGTTCAATTCTTCATACAATAAGAAAAAACGATTTATAAATACAGTCAGAAATACTTGTGATCTACATTTTGGAGCAAATTTATTTACAAAAAGCATTTATGCTTTAGTTCTTCAATTTTAAGAAAAGGAGTAATAGTATAAGCTAGGTGTTTTAGAATATGATCATGGACCCACAAAGTTTCCCTGAATTTTATTTTTGTGGCCATTTATACAGAGACAGATCTATTAAGTGGAAATATGACTTTGCTAGTTTATTTGCACAGGGCACACTGCTCCCGGTTGTGAAGAGTGTACAGGCTTCTGCAGGTGTGCTGTACATCTGCGGTCGTGAGGTCCGTCAAGTTTATCTCAGGAGGTCCGTGACATGTTGCAGCGACCCCCCAGCGTTGGTTGTTGGCTCTGTCAATTAGAGACTGTCCCGTGAACTCAGGCTTCGTAGAGTTGACTAAAAAAAATCAGCAAACAGTGCCAAGTGCATCTCTTCTAATAGCAGAAGCTATGAGTGAGGGTTTGAGAATGAAACTGGGCATTAAAATTACATATCTACTTGGTCAAGGTATTCAGGGCTATGCCTTGAATGGAACCTACCCAAAAGAGAGAATTAAAAAAAAAAAACGTCAATGAAGGTAGATGTGTAAATGGTCAACGTGTAGATAATAATTTCTATGGGGCCAAAGACTAGTCAGAATTTAGTAAGTCATATGCCACATGAGGAAAGCACTAAACCTTTGGTTCAGATAACGTTTGAAGAAAACAAATCTTGTGAATGGATGTACCTAGAGATATCTCATCTTGTACAAACAAACGCTTTTTCATCAAGTCTGTGATGATGCGTAATGCACATTTACCCCAGATAGTATTCCCTCTGGAAATGTTAATTTGGGGTTGAAATCATCACAACTTGAGTTTCAAATGTAGTTTTCATGATAATTTCATATTTATTCATGTTTACAATGAGAAAATGGTGTGAAAAGATTAAATTATCCTATATTGGGAAATAATTTTCAGACTGCAAGACTTTGATACATTTTAGAAGGATACAAAAGCAAGAAAATTTTGAAAAAAGGATTTTGTGTAACATACAGCTGTGTCAAATCAGGACTCCATATAAAATATCAGATTTTAGATCAAAAACAAACTCAATGTAAGTCTTTGCATGTTAACTTCTCTAGCTCATCACTTATTTTCACTAATTATATTCCCCTAGCAAACAGTGTTTACATTTGCAATGGTATGAATAGTTCTCTGGACAGAATAGGAGAAAATTGTTCGAGAGGATGGGAAGTCGTGAGCTTTCATGTTTCATGGCTGAGGAAAGAATTGGTGTATATGTATATGTGAGTATTTTGAAGAACAGCAAAAGTCCTTTGCACAGAAAATTTTTTGCACTTTATTCAAATAGAGCAGCAGGAACGTTTTCTCCTGTCAATGATACCTCATGTGCTTTGTGGAACATGAAGTCACCATTGCCAACGCCAGAACAACTTCTGTGTGTCTGGACTCACAAGGGGGTTCAAAGAGGTGCCTCCTGGTTGCCTCTGGACTTGCATGGATGAGAACGATTTCCTGCACTGTAAATGACCCCTTGTTTTCCTCTTCTGATTCCCATGCACATACATGGAAATTACTGTATTGGAAAAATACAGTAGCTAATGCTGCTGTTTTCTAAGAAGCGTGTCAAAAACGAAAGCATGATGCATTACCCACGTTATTCCTCCAGTTCCTCCCAAATGCGGTTGGCATGATGGAAGCTAGAGGCACAGCACTAAAGTAATAACTGGAACCTGCAAAGCCCGGAATGTGCTGAGTGTAGATGCAAATTGCTACGTTGTATAGTTGCATAGGATGGGACTCCGGCCCATCGTCTTTTAATCAATTCCTCTCATTCAGAGTTTAGATTATCCACTTCTGTACCAAATTTTGATACTGATGATAAGTTATGTCCTGCCAAGATGGAAGCCTATATGCAGTTTTCTAAATGAGGAGTTCCAGCAGAACTTGTAACAGACTCTGGTTGCCCCAAGAAGTGCCGGAGGAGTGCTGTGCGTTGGCCCAGCATCCGCTGCCTAGGGGCTGCTTTTCCTAGTGCATAATTAACGTGACCAATTCAGAAGCACCTTCTCTTCCTTCATTAAATAAAGAAGGCCTCCCAAACACATGCTTTTTCTCCCAGCAGCCAGGCTAACGGAGAAATACCATGTGTGCCTTTGAAGTTGGGCTGCTTGAAAACCATGTGTTTCAGTGAACTTCAAAGAAAATTGATGCCTTCTCCTCAGATTTGGCTGCCTCAGGGCTCCAAGGCAGGTGGGCTTTTTCTGGGCTTTTTGCTTTCGGATAGGGAGACAGGCTCTGGAATGTTTAAATAGCCGAAATGTTTGCTCCTTCATAGGGATAAGTGACAATTTCAGTTTCTTAGTGATGAGTATAGTGAGTGGTTGGAAAGACTTTCTTGTCCTGTATTCCCAGAAGATACCTTTAATCGATTCTCTCTCTGCTATACTGACCACGTATGTGCTCAGCAGTTTGGGGGCCTGAGGCCGTTTGCTGAATATTTTAGGTAAATATTTTTGCTTTTAATGAAATTGTTCTACTGCACACATCAGGAGTAAACCTTCATTTCCTTCTCCCCTGCCCCCAACCTCTAGCGCTTCTATCGTAACTTGCTTGTATCCAGAAGTCCTCACCCTCCTGTTTACCGGAGGAGAATTCCTCCTTCCCCTCAGATGTAATGAGTTAGAGTGGAGAGGAGGGATGCTGGCTGAATTGCATGAGTCACGCAAGGCTAAGAGCTTCGGTGACTCAGTTTTAAATTGGGACATTGCAGATGACTGCATTTGCTTGTTGTCCCAGATGTACTGAGACAGCGCAGTAATCATTTCAATATGTTAACTGAAACCCAAGGTCCAGCTTCTTCTGGGCAGGAGAGGATAACTTATCCAAGCATCTGTTTCCTTTCCGCAGATGGCCCTAGACGCCTGGAACTCCCAGCTGCTTGTGTCGAAGCAGCAGCACATCAAGTAAAATAACGTATCATATAGCTTCACCATGTTCTTGCGTAAAAGGATTTATGAAATACATGTATATAAACTACATAGTCAAGTAAACTGGGTAAATATATCAATGTGGCTACTTTCTCTGGAAACTTATCATCTAAAATTTATGAATTTTGATCAAGTCTGGTTGCAAATATCTCCCAGGTTTTAAATTTGTAAGTGACTTTCTTTCTAAGGTAATCGTCTTCTTTGGCCTCTAAAAAAAATGTTGCGTATTAGGTTATTTGTCAAGTGATGTTAATGACTTGTTTATTTAATGACTTGTTTATTTAAAAAAACTATATATAGTATGAATAGGTGGCTTAAAATGCTGACAGTTACTTATTGTGTTGGAAAGAGTAAATTACAAAATGGTAATTATACCTGATTTTAATTTGCACTGTATTTTTATTTTTTGCTGAGAAAGACTTGCCCTGAGCTAACATCCCTTGCCAATCTTCCTCTTTTTGTATGTGAGCCACCGACATGACATGGCCACTGACAGATGAGTGGCGTAGGTCCACGCCTGGGAACTGAACCCGGGATGCTGAAGCAGAGCGTGCCGAACTTAACCACTAAGCCATCAGGGCTGGCCCTCTACAGTATTTTAATATTTTCTCTTTTAGAAGTGGAAAAGTTGAGCCTGAAGAACAATTTAAAATGCTTAAACCGTTGTTGATGTGAGCCGTGTCTACATCAGGCGAGTGTATCTAAGGAGAGTGGATCGTACATTGTAATGCATCAGTCGGATGTTTCGTTTACTTGCGAAAGCGCCACAGACTCTAGATGGTGGTTTCCTTTCTTAGCTTGGCTGCTTCACTCACATTCACCACTGCTGCCTCCTGAGCACTGGCTCGCTGCGCCTCTCCAGCGGTCCTCATGGACATGCTTCTGTCCTGGGTGCAGCAGGAGTGGGAGAGGTCACCACGGGGAGCAGTGAGTGGGAAGGGAAGATGGTGGTAAGCTTCTTACTTTTGTATATATTCAGAAATAACCTCTGCTGGACTTTCTGTCTATGTCTGTTTTAACATTGGCTGTTTGCCATATTCAGACAATTGTATGAAGAGCTGATTCTGTAGCTAAAGGTTTAGATGTCACTTTTGGGGTGGAAAGCCTCATCTTTTTTGCTGACGAACAGGTTTCTGGGCATCTCAAGGTATGTTGTATGACTCCACATTTTCAGCAGTTAGAGAAGTCAAAGGAAAGCTCACCAGCTGCTGGGATAGATGGGAACTGAATCCACCATTCAGATCCATCAGACTCTGTGGTAGTGGTGATCAATGAGGTAACCCATAAACTGGGATGCGTTTTGTGGTTGGCTGTAGGTTTTCTATGGGACACCATGCACTACAGTACCTTATTTCAAAAGATTAGATATTGACAATTAAACTGGAATATTTATGTGTCATTGTTCTAAAGACGGTTGTGGATCATTAAGCTCTTTTTTTTCCCTTTGATGAGCTTGTTTTGGGCCATCAAGCTAACATGCCATGCAGTGGGCAGACATGTGATGGTCCTGGGTCTGGTGCTGGTGGAGAATGAACTGTACCCAATGCGGAAGTGTCTGGTAGCACTTGACAGTGCGGTAACATCAGAGCAAGTGCAAGGCAGACCTCCGGGCACTGTCAAGGTAGTGAGCACAAAATTTGAGGGGTGTGATTTATTTGTGTACAAGGTTCACGCTCGCGTGGCTGCATCGCTGATGTAGCAGATGAAGTAAGAGGTTTTGTCATGACTGGAAATAAGTGTCAGTCCCTAGGAGAAAATACGTGGTGTCCCTGCTTCTGAACTGGGATACCAGAGATGAGATGGAAGACCTTCAGGATGTCATCGGCTACGTCAGGTATCTAAAGCATCATTGAATTGTTCAGGAAATCACAGAGCATCACTGAAGTGCTGGTTCACAGAGCCTGCTCCTTGGAGCCCTAGGACTTCCATGGATCTCCCTCAGGGTCATTGACAGAGGAGGGAGAGTTGGAAAAGGGGGCTGATGGGGGAGCAGCTCCAGGTTCCTCCTCTCCTAGTCAACCAGAGGCCTTCTGCTTCCATCTGCCTTTGGATTTCCATGTAATATTTCATTCAAAATTAGTTAAAAACAACTAATCTAGGGAATATATTATCCATTATTTATGTTAAATTTTCCTGATCACTGTTTCTGTTACTCGTATACATGTGCTTTTCCATTCTCCCTTGCTCCTTTCTATGTCAATCATATTTCTATGCTTGAGATCTTCCAAATTTTGTCATTGTTGAGGGGTTCATGAATGGCCTGAGCCCTAAAGCTCCCACATCTCTGTTTTTTCTGCTGGATTAATGACGTCTTCCTGGTTAGCCTATCAATACTTCTCCCTTTAACAGCGAAGTGTCAGAAATGCAAGCTTTAAGAGCAAATTGCTCTTATAAGGGATCCCAGATGACCAATTTCTTCATAGAATCGGAAGGCAGTAGAGCAGGTCCATAGCACGTTCATCCTGAGACCCCTTTTCCGGGTGCTGATTCTGACGGTGCTGCACCTACTAGAGCTTATTTTCTGTGAGCCACCAGCCCGCCTCGCTGCTTCTGAAAAGTTATGACTGGGTGGATGGTGAGAGGGACCCCGAGGCTGGACTCCGAACGCAGCCGCAGCGGGTCTCGTGGGCATGCTCCACCTGGTTGTGCGGAGTGATCCTCCTCTGACCCACCCCCGCCGCTAACTGCATCTCCTTCTCTACTGCCATCTGAGCAGAGGAACCGGCTTTCCATGATCCGTGGGCTAGGGTTCTGTCTCAACCGTGAGGAGTGAGGATGAAATGTAGGTGGGGACTTTGGGAAGAGAACACTGTAAGTGGTAGAATCAGAATGAGAATGATAAACAGGTGTCTTGTCATTTAACTTGCTGTCGTAGGTATCGCCGCTTAGACAAGGGCTCCACTTAGACACAGCCAAGATCCAAGAAAGCAGAAGTGGGTGGGGATCACGTTGATTTTCAGTGGAAATCTTCTCATGTTGTTAGAGAGAAAAAAATCAGAGTAAGCATGCTATTTTGGCACATTTTTTCAAGGCCATCTAGCTTTGACTGTGAGAATATATTGTTTAAAAATGAAAGCATGTCATTTTCCTTCTAAAGAGTCTGTTGGGGCTATGTAGATATAGCTAAGGAAACAGATTTCAATGACGCAGCTCAGGATCCGAGTATCTTTAGACATTTGTGTCCCATTATTTCCATAGCCTCTCTGGCCCCACAGAGGAAGTTTACATAGAAGATACCTACTGAGTGAATGAACAGATTCTTAGATTTGTGGTATTTGCAAAATAGGGCTAGCATGGTCAAGGAATTAAACTTAATAATTCTCTTGAAATTATATCAGATTATAATTTAGGAATATTTTCAAACCAGAAATGGATACGTGAATGCTGCTTTCCATATGTTGATTTTCTAAGAATCAGGTTTTACTGCCATATATTTCAGACTGAAGATTTGACAATGAAGTATAGAAATCCAAAGTTTTCTTGAATATTATTGGACAAATCTTTTAATTTCTCAAATTATATCTGCCTGAGTAAGGAGGAGAGTAGTGATGCATTGTAGAAAGAGTGGTGGACATTAGGATACTGGAGGTGTGGTTTAATTCTGTGGGTCGTTGCTGTGGGAAATGCTGTCTTTGGTTTTCTCATTTGTAAGGGAAGAGTTTGGAAAGGATGGATGAGTCTCAAACCTGACTGCACACCACGAGCTGGGAGTTTTACAGAAGGCACTGATGCTCTAGCCTCTCCTTAGAGCCGTGGTTGTCAATCTACCAAGCATCGGAATCACCTGAATAGGTTGTTAAAACTCAGATTGCTGGGCGTCACCTCCAGAATTTCTGATTCAGGAGATTTGGGGTGGAGCCCCCAAATTTACATTTCTAGCAACTCTTTGGTGATGTTGATGCTGGTCCAGGCACCACATTTTGAGAACTACGGACTGCATTTTCAGAAATACTACCTGATTTAATTGGTTTGAATGTGGGGCCCAGGCATTTTCTTTAAGGCCTCCGGGTGCACTGCCAGAGCTGAGAACCACTCCAGTCGAGTAGATGGCCCTTTTTAAGTCTAAACTTCTATGGTTCTGTGAAAGAAATGTGCTTATATGGGATCTAAATCATTCGGATTTTTATTGTTTAATTGATCAGATTCATAAAATGTCTGTTCAGCTATTTCATTACCCTAGCTACAGAAATGTGTAAGTTTTCAAGAGCGTGAAAGAATTTGATAACTTACATGTAAGGATTTCAGAGATTATCATAACTTTTCCTTCAAAAGAATAAAATAAAATAGCTTGGTTGAAAAGAGCATCTATACATTCACTCTATTCCCCCTAAATATGGAGGGGTAAATATAGTATTATTCAAAAGTGTTACATGTGATTTTTTTAACTCAATGCTTAAATTAAATATTTGCATGTCTTTCTGTGTGGCTGCTAATTTTTAACTACACTACTATCTCTAAGAGATAAATGTAACTTACTCTGTGGTTAAAGTTTTTCAATCAGATATCCCTGATAACGTAGTAGTATGGATAAGGAAGAAAATCTGTGTGTATTGTATTTTTATTTTACTAATGTGATTGCTTAAGCACTGCTGTATAAATAATGCTGAGCATGGATCTTCCTTAGCCAGATGCTGTTACAATTATTCTCTAAAGTTTGTTTCTCCAAATTTGTCTCATCATGTATAAACTTAGCATGAATATTGTGTATAAATTTAGCATGAATACCAGTAAACTTACAAAGCCAAAAACCAAAAATTAGAAGCTTATATTAATCCACTTAGTACCAAATGTAGTCATTCTAGATCACCTTGCCTCTGTGTTCTGCATGAAATCTAGCTGGAATTTGTGATTTGGACCAATATTCTTGAAGTGAAAATAAAATTTGTTCCTCAAAGTGTGCTTATTTACAAGAATGCTATTTTCAAACAAAGCCAATTGCACTGTTTTGTAAGGTATTTCTCTAAGTATAGGAACACAATATAAAGTTGTTGAGTTAAAATAGTTTCACTCTTACTGGGAGCCATCATGGAAAACAGGGCTGAATCATGTTGGTGGAAAATTGACACCTATGTTTGTAAATATTTTCTCTTCCTCCTCCTCCCCCTCCTCCTCTTTTTCTTTTTCTTCTTCTTACTTTTTTCTTTCCTTTTGTCTATTTTGAAAAAGAATAAATGTTTCTTGTTTTTGTAAAAGTGACACAAAACTACTATAAGAGATTATAATGCAGAAAGTAAACATTCTTCCAAAATTTCATTATCAAGAAATAGCCATCACTAGCATCTTCTAAATATCATTCTTGACATCTCTCCAGTGAATGTAAATAGTAACAAAGGATGGAAGGAAGGGGTGGAGAGAGGAAGGAGTTTTAGAAAAATTGGATCATACTATGTGTATTATGTACAGATAAAATCATTAACTTTAAAATTACTTGAATTTAATTGGCAAAAAAGCAAAAGTAGTGTGAAATAAGAAAAATTGCTAAATTTTAAATCATTGATCATCATAAATTAAAGACAAAGATTATGAGAGGTTGAAAGGAATTGGAGTCATTATATTGATAACTATAAACATATTTTAGATTTAGACAGTATCTATTTTTCTTTCTCGTGGAAAACTATCTTTCAAAAATCTTAATTCTGTATTTCAACTGATACATTGCTTGCCAATAGGTTTTTATTAAAAAAACATTTCTCCTTTTTTATGAGCTCTTTATTTGGGTTTGTCTCACCAAGTTATTTTTTGTTCCCCAGAAGTTCACAAAGGAGCTGTATTCCTCAGTTATTACATGTTTTAGAAGATTCATATGTTCCTTTATAATTGAAAAAAATGTCAAATGTGAAATTATTTCATTGAACTTTATTGTCATTATATATCTTTAGATCCTGCTCAGAATTTTGACTGTTAGTGGGCAGGAGCCTGAGGGTAAACTGATTTCCCCCATTTTAGGTAATGAGCTTCCTCCCCTCCCCAAATTGGATGCCCACTTGCTTTTTAAAATTATTGATGCTGGTGTTTTCACCAGGATGGGTATTTTCATTGCTCTCTAATGCCTGAGTATTCTTCAAAAATTCGATTGTGACTCTACAAAAGTGAAAAGGATATTCATACCTATCTAGCCTGGTGATGTCTACCCTTTTGGAGTATAAGGATTCTTTTTTTTTTTAAATAATTTATTTATTTATTTCAGGATTCTTTCTAAACATAAATACAAATAATTACTAGATTTTCATATGAGAGTAAGTGTACTTTTATATTGACAGAGAAAATGCAAAAGGAAAAAAAGAGAAAACCAGAAACTAATATCTCTCATGAACATAGAAACAAAAATCCTGAATACAATACTGGCAAATAACATACAGCAATGTTTAAAAAGAGTTATGCACCATGACCAAGTAGGGTTTATTCCCAAAATACATGACTGGATCAGCATTCAAAAATCAATCAATGTAATCTACCATATTAACAGGCTAGTAAAAAGATATCGTAGGATCATAATTGACATAGAAGAATCATTTGGCAAAATCCAAAACCCATTCATGATTAAAAACTCTCAGCAAACTAGGAATAAAAAGAAACTTCCTCAACTTGATAAATAGCATCTACAAAAATCCCTACAGCTAACATCATGCTTAATAGTGGAAGAGGAATGCTTTTCCCCTTAGATCAGGAAAAAGGCAAGGATGTCTGCTCTTATTCAACACAGTATGGAAGTCCTAGCCACTGCAACAAAGCAAGAAAAAGAAATAAAAAGCATAAGATCAGAAAGGGAGGATAAAACCGTATATGCAGCTGATATGATTGTCTATATAGAAAATCCCAAGGAATCTACAAAAAACTCCTTGAACTAATAAGTGATTTTAGCAAGATCATAGCAAACAAGATCAATACACAAAATGTGAAATGAAAAAATGTAACAGTGAATCAGTTACACATTTAAATGATTTGTATTTTAGTGATCACAGCACAATCTACATGCATTAAAACTGGTAATACACAAAGCCAGACGTGTAATTTGTTCAGTCTACGGACAATGCTATTTCAAATTGAACTTGATCATTGAAGAGGCTTCAGAGCCTCATCAAATTATGGGGCTTGTCCATACCCCTAAAATAAGAGTCTTGGCCGTAGTCACAGGACTTTGGAATGTCAGAGCCTGGACCCCAGATTCATCCAGTCTAGTCTCCCCTTTCTTTCATGTTTCTTTTTCACTTTCTTGTCATGATCATAATTTTGAGGGACACTGAGATGAAATCTATCTCGAGTCCAATAATGCTTTTTAACATTGTCTTCTGTATAGTAAATCCTTGTGCCCAAATCTGAGGTGCCTCAGAGGGTTGCACAATACCTCAATATTCCTTTCCACTTTCTGACCTGTTTATTATTTTATTTAGTAAGAGGAAGCTCCATACTTTCTTTTGGTGTAAATACACACATTTGATATGATTTTCCTTATGCATATAAGAGAAAAGATCTTGATCTGTAGGAGTTGTCATCTATTGTCAAGATAATTTTTAAAATAAACACAGAAATTACTATAATGATGATGTATGATGTATATAACAGTAGTTCATTACACTTCCTTTAAGCAAAAAATATCTAAAAAATTAGTAGATTTGGTAGTTAAGAGAAAATTATATCTTTAATAAAAGCCATTTTTGTAGCGGTTAAGTGCACGCGCTCCACTGCTGGAGGCCCGGGTTTGGATCCCAGGCATGCACCAATGCACTGCTTGTAGGGCCATGCTGTGGGGGCGTCCCACATAAAGTAGAGGAAGATCGGCACAGATGTTAGCCCAGGGCCAGTCTTCCTCAGCAAAAAGAGGAGGATTGGCGTGGATGTTAGCTCAGGGCTGATCTTCCTCACACACACACAAAAAAAGCCATTTTAAAATGCATATTCTAATATCATTTTCCCTAGTATAGATACTATTCAATGACATAGTAAAATATCATTTAAAAATGGAAAAAACATAACCGTCATCACAATGAAAAGGCAACCTACCGAATGAGGGAAGATAGTTGAAATTATATATCTGACAAGAGGTTAATGTCCAAGATATATAAAGAACTCATACAACTCAACAACAAAAATACAAACAACTTGATTAAAAAATGGGCAGAAGATATGAATAGATAATTTTCCAAAGAAGATATACAGATGGCCAAAAGGCACATGAAAAGATGTTCAACATCACTAATGATTAGGGAAATGCAAATCAAAACCACTATGAGATATCACCTCATACCTGTTAGAATGGCTAACAGCAAAATGATAAGAAATAACAAATGTTGGAGAGGATGCGGAGAAAAGGGAACCCTCATTCACTGCTGCTGGGAATGTAAGCTAGAACAACCACTGTGGAAAACACTATGGAGATTCCTCAAAAAATTAAGAATAGAACTACTATATGATCCAGCTATTCCACTTCTGAGTATTTATCCAAAGAACACAGAAACATTAAGTTGAAAAGATATTTGCACCCCTATGTTCATTGCAGCATTATTCACAATAGCTAAGACATGGAAGCAACCTAAGTGTCCATCAATGGATAAATGGGTAAAGAAGTTGTATGGTATATATATATATATATATATATACACACACACACACACACACACACACACACAGAATGGAAGACTACTCAGCCTTAAAAAAAGATGAAAATTGCCAACATTTGCCACAGTGTGGATGGACCTGGAGGGTATTATGGTAAGTGAAATAAGTCAGACTGAGAAAGACAAATACTGTATGATTTCACTCATATGTGGAATCTAAACAAAAACAAAACAAATAAACCAAACAAAACGAAACAAAAGCAAACTCATAGATACACAGAACAGATTGATGGTTACCAGAGGGGAAGGGGGTTTTGGGGAGGGTGAAATGGATGAAGGGGGTAAATTATATAGTGATGATGGTGAGTAGACTTATGGTGGTGATCACTTTGTAGTGTATACAAAAACTGAATTATAATGTTGTACATCTAAAACATATAAATTATATACCAACTTTACCTCAATAAAAAAACTTGAAAAAAAATTCCAGTGCTAATGAAATGCTGTAAATACTTAAACATGGGGCTATAAGGAGTTAAATAGTATATTTAGGAGCATTCGTCGATGAGATGGTGTTCCAACATGGTGTGTCTTCTCTATTCCATTCTTCTGGTATCGCACCCTTTTACCCCACTGGCCTGTGTCAGCTGCGTCTCCCAGGACCTCACTGGGTTCTTTTGGTCAGTTGTCCTCTGTCTTAGTCCATTCAGGCTGCCATAACAGAACACCATAGACCGGGGGCTTATAAACAATAGACACTTGTTTTGCATGGTTCTGGAGGCTGGATCAAGGTGTTGAAAGATTCGGCGTCTGATGAGGGACAACTTCCTGGTCTTCTCACTTATTGTGACGTGGTAGAAGGGACGAGGGAGCTCTCTGGGGCCTCTTTTGTAAGGGCACTAATCCCATTTATAAGGGCTCAGCCTTCATGATCTATTCACTTCCCAAAGGCCTCACCTCCACATACCATCACATTGGGGCTTAGGTTTCAATAAATTAATCTGGGGGGACACAGATATGCAGTCTGTAGCACCCTCCTTGATCATGGAGCCTGTCCTATCACGGTTTTGCACTCACCCCCTTGAAGTTGCCCAGATGCAATTTGCCTGCTCCTCTGTCCTGCATCCCCAGGCTCGAGGCCTAGCACAACATCTGGGTGAATTCATAACCCTCACTATGCTCATCTAAGACGCTCGTGTAAGATGCTGATGGGACGAGAGAGAAGAGAATCTTTCCTCTACCTCCCCACACTTGACATCTACAGCCTCGTTTATAGAATTGGTAGATTTGGGATGGATGCAGGGAGCTAATGCTCCTTGCTTTGTTCCTAACCCAGTAGTAATTATGACACTGGGGCTCCCAGAGGCAGCGAAGGGAGACGGGCTGTTTCTGAGGGTGGTGAGTCCTCTGCTCTGCAAGCATCTGTGGTCCAGGGACATTCTTCTCCAGCAGGGATGTTACTTTCAACTCTAAAATTCTGTGACTCTACCTTCTTGAGGGCCAGGCCAGAGATGTCGTGTTCATAAGATAATCTTGTGTAGGTGGTTATCTTTTTTGATGCATAAAGCTCTGCTGAGGAGTATATTATTAAGTTTTAAAGTTCTCATTTAAAAAACTTAAATTGGTACACTTAAACCTGTTCATTGTCTTTTATGCTATTATGTAAAATGCGATTTGAGCATGTTTGTCTTTACGGGGCTGACTGTGGGAGGAGAAAATGCTTGTAGACACTTAAAATAAAGGTATTGATACATATAAATGCCATTCTACCCTCCAAAGTCTGATGTAATTACAGGATGTGTATTATAGACTCTTGTCTAGACATAATTTCTGATGAGTGTCTCTTAAGAAATTACATCATTCAGAGAAGTGGGGAAAGAATGGTTGAAATTCCAGGAATTTGTTTCTAGGTTCAAACCCTCGGGGTCGTTCTTCAAGCCTGTGGCAGGCAGCTCTCTCCATCTTAAGCTGTGTTTTATCTGGCGTGGCAGGCGTGTGAACTGGTGGCTCCTCAGTGGAGGGTGTGGTGCCCAGAGCGTTATTTCACTCACAGCCGCTCTGTGGAGCCGAGGTCTTGCTTGGTCCACAAGTGAGAACCGGAGCCCTGGAGTGCTCGGCCGGAGGGCAGGATGGGGACTCAGATCCTCCTCTTCTTCCCCTGCCCGGTGGCCTGGGTGAGCTTAGCTTTCCTTGTTTGTAATGTGGGGATATTGATTCCTGTGTTATAGGGCTGTTGTGGGGACTTCATGAAAGGCCCAAGCAGAGCTATTCAACAGTGTCAGGTGTGAGGGAGCCTGTCTGAGAGGCAGAGATCTCTGAATCCTGCTAGCCACGTCATGAGCAACAGAAGCTTACTGTAACACTTTCCCTCACCCAGACCCCACCCGTCCCTTCTTCAACATCCCCTCCTCAAAGCAGTTTCCTTCGCCCTTTGGAGATCAGGTGGAATATTTGGAACGTTGACGCGTAAGTGTTAGGGAGCGGGTTGACGTAGAGGATCATGTAGGACTTAGTTCTGTAAGGACGGTCGTTTGCATGGTCTGGGCTGCCCTGTGGGCACCTCCTTTATTTTAGAGATCAAAATATAAATGATTCAATGAAGGACGTGTGAAGATACTGGAGGCCCAGAGCAGTAGTGCAGATCTCCGGATTATGGCACAAGGCCACGTTTTAACAAGCAGTGCTGACACACTGTGTGTGCATCGACAGAGGGGATGCCCACAGGGCAACAGGAGGAATAGAGGGCAAATGAGAGAGAGAAAAAAGTGATTGCCACACAGCCAAACCCACAACATTATATTAGAGAATTGTTTAGGTTTCAAGTGGTAGAAACTCAACTTCCTTAAGTAGAGGATGATGATGATGATAGTAATAAAATAAAATAATAAAACGCACCATTTTCACCATCAGGCACCTGGAAGTGGGGGGGTGAGAGTGGCTGTATGTAGAGGATTAAGAATGATGTCGTCTGGGTCTGTCCCTCTTTCTTCACGCTACGTATCTCTGCTTTGCTTCCTTCTCAGGATAAGTCTTTGTCTCTGTGATGAGCAAGACGGTTGCCGTCAGTCCTAGACATGTATTTTCTAACAGCCATGTCAGAGACGCCCCAGCGGGGACACACAGTGGCTCTGTTTCAACACGTGTTTGGAGGGATGGGTTACTCCAAGGACCCTGCAGCCCGGGGACAACATGATCGGTTTCCCCATTGGAACCACAGGAAGGGGGAGGGCACTGTCCCAGGGGAAAATCGGATGGTAGTATAAGAAGAGAATTAGGAAGATTCTGATTTAAGGCATTTTGCTACGGTGTTTTCCCCCCTTACTGAATAAATGGCCTTAAAAATAGCAGTAGCACCATCTTTTTCAACGTCCCACTGAGATATGTTCTTGAAACCAATAAAGCAGATTTGGAACCCAAATAGGCCCCAGTCTATTAGCAGACATATGCTGTCTTGCTAAAGAAAAGTAAGTGGCTGAGAGAAGCCTTGGGAAATATTTTATTCTAGTTCCTACTTGCATATATAGACAGTGTAAGGCAGATACAATTTTATCTCAATATAAACTCCGATAACCAACTGCAAAACCTCAGGGTTGGACGTTAGGATCATCTGGTCAAGTTTCCTTACGTCTTAGAGTTAGGATATTGAAACCCTGAAGTATCAACTATTTTGCTCAAAGACATTCAGCTAATTCCTTCTGGCTGTTTGTGAAGGATCAGGCAAAATGCTGGTTGCTATGGTTGGAGTGAGGAATGAACGTGCATGATTTTTGCCCTCCTGAGCTAACAGCCCGGCAGGAACGCCACATCTGGATCAAGCAGGTGTGGTGCAGCGAGCATCTCATGGAGGATGTGGGGGCCCGCAGGGTCAGGGATAGTGTGATGCAGCCTGGTCTGGAGAGACAGGGAGCCCTTCCTACTGAGAGGGAGCAGGCGCCCAGCGTGGGAAGGTGGGAAGAGCCTTCACAGGTGAGAGAAAGGCTTGTGCAGAGACCAGCAGGTGGTCGACCGATGCTTCCTGAAGCAGCACACAATCACCGGGTCAGGACAGTGTGGCTAGAACACTGACAACAAGAGGCGGCACGGTGAGAAGTGGACCAACTGAGGACGCAGACCAGCTCGGGCAGGATTTGTCCGCCAGGATGAGCGCTTTGGACTTTGTCTTTCTCTGTTTTTGCTTTCTGGAGTTTTTTTGGCATGTAAAATGTGTGTGTTTGTTCTTTCAGAGTTAAAGCTGGGTTTTAAATCATGCTGCACAGCTCTCATCAGACTGACCTCTGTCTCACCACATCAGATTGGCTTCAGCGGCCAACACTTCCTTGAATCCAAAAGGAAAAAACTGTGTTAGTTTTGAAGAAAAAGTCCATGTCTGGGAACAATTAACATCAGTGTGTAATTTAAAACAAAATGAGAGTTAATGTCTCACTTCACTTTCCATACCCTTCTCATACAGAACCAGGAGTATGACTCAGGAGAGCCAGGCAGGCACTGGCACTTCTGGATGCCACACACACACATGCACACACACCTAAATGAGAGCTGGTAGAGGTGGGATGGGGTGGGAAGAGTCCAGAAAGGAGCGGATTGAGGAGGGGGTGGGAGGTGAGGAAATGCTGCAGTAGATGCGGAGGTAACAGACCACTTCATCTTCTCATGCTGGCAGAGGTGGCGGGGCATATGTCCCCTTGCTGATGGGTGGGCCACATGACGAACCTTGTCACTGGGCTGTGGCTGCAGCTTAGAAGGGCCAGCAGGTGGCCTTCTGCGAGGAGGCCGTGTGCCCAGGTGGTGTGGCTGCGAGAACCTGGAGTCTTTCCTGGCCTGGGTGACTGGATTCCCCTGAGGACGGTAGGGCAGAGACCCCTCCTGACCCCTGTGGGATGTGTCTGTTGAATGAGAAGAAGCTTGATTGTGGTAAACCACTGAGATGCAGAGATTGTTTGCCAGTAAGCTTTACTCCCACTCATCCTGAAACTTGATGGACAGAGCAATTTTAACAGAAACCTAACATACAGGGCACTGGTTGAGCTCTAGTGGCAGAGCTGATAAACTGTCTTCAGTGGCTGGAAGGACGGCCATGCGTGCTACCCAAAGCCTCTGTGGACTGAGGCCGAGGATAACGTGAGAAGCAGCTTGTGCATCGGGCAAACATATGGTTCCAGGCAAGAAATCTCTTGTTTTTGGCTGTTTGTGAAGACATTAGGTGAAAAAGAAAGCATTTTCCAGTTTGCAAGCAGAAAGAAAAGGATATAGAGAAACTCTGGTAATTCTGTGCCTTTCAAGTTTGGAAGAACCAGCTGCTTCTGGTTCCCAAAGGATATAGATTAGATTGAGAAAGATTTTGAGGGATACATCCAAGAAAATCTCCCAACTGTTTAAGTTGTCTCAGGGCAAAGATGAGGCTAAGGATGTCATACCCAGGAAATCTGTTAACTAAAAAAAATGACTCAAAGCGTCAGAATAAGGCTTCCTACAGAAGCCAGAGAGCCTTGTCTCCTTCTAGTCCAAAGAGGAGAGCTATAAAGGCTAAAAGCAAGGAAGTCTATACAGCAGATCTGAGAACTGTGATGTGGTTACTGGCATATGGAATTGACTTGAATAAAATTAATGAGAAATCTACAAAGTTTGTAAGTGGCTGCACTGCCTAAGACAGCACAAGCCAGAACTGGAATATTTGTGTGTTCAAAATCTGAAACGACAGCATTGCCTCAAAGAAGGGGCATGGAGCAGGAGGAAGAATGAGGGTTTGATGTGTCACGTCACCGAAACGCTGGGGGGTTTGCTGCGGCTTCTCCCGGCTGATGCACAATGGTATTGGAATTATCTGAAGGAAAAATGCCTTATTGAGAAGATGTTGCCGTTAAGTCGACTGCAGAGCAGAAGAAATCTTTGGATGTGCCCGGGTTTTATGCACAGAAAGGAAGACTCTCTGCTTAATGAAGATGATAGAGAGGAAGAGCAGAGATGATGCTTCAAAAGGCCGTTCCCCACAAAAGCTTAACCAGGGAGGACTGGACGAGAGGATATCCAGTGGGAGGTGGCAGGAGTGACATGGAGACGTGATTTATGTAATGCGGACATTTCCAGTGATTTGGAGCACACCGAGCAAATGACAAAGTATTCACTAAAACTTCAAAAATTCCAATATGGTCTGTGTGACTAGATTTCTTCTGGAAGCTGTTAAAATACGCATCGGGAGTTCCTTTCTTCATTGCTCTAAAATTGCACTGTATGAACACATCACTATTTGCTTGTCCACTGCACTGTTGATGGACATTTGGTAACATGTACTTACGGTCACTCACAAACACTGTCTTGCTATTTTTGTTTCCATCTACTAGGAAGTACACGAAAGGATAGATTGTTATTTTCACAATTCTAGTGTTCCCAGTAAGAAGGTCAAGAATGAATTGCTCTGTGTTTTCATATTTATTTTCATGAAAAGTATTTCTGCGAAAGGCATTACAACAGGCAGGAGAATACACGTTAGGAAATGGATTCAAAGTAAACGTTTAATATGGATATCCTCCCCAGTCTCACTTTACACTGACTTGTGGAAATTTACTGTTTTTTGGTGATTTTCATTGGTTTGAAGGGAAATAAATTATATTTTAAAATATGCTTGACACTGTTGGAATTTTAAAATGACAATAGAATATGTTTTCAGATTCCTAGAACATTAAGCACAATTTTAAAAAATTTTTGAATTTTTATTCAAACCTTAATTAATTTTGCATTTCTTCAAAAAAATAAAAACAACCCAAAACAAAACTATCTCATGCTGTTTAAATTTCTTTTGCTCAAAAGTAGCACTCCTTCCCTTTCTGTCTACACGGAGGGAGTAGCTCTGTGTGCAGCCCTGTGCTGGGAGCTGGATGTCTTGCAGAGAACAATAAGGAAAGAATGTCCCTGGCTTTCGGAATTTTCCTTCTAGCGTGAATCCCCTCCTGTGCTCCTGCAGTGGGCACTTGATAGTATCTTTCACTACATTGCATTAAAAAAAATACTCCTTAGAAGTCTAATTGCGTGAATATGCACCAAAAATTGAAACTACCACGGATCATCATTAAAATTGTAAGATTTAAAGGGACCTTGAGAGAGTAAAGTTGATATACGCCCTTTTTAAAAGATCTGAAGGGAAGTATATTTCTCCAGCTTCTTTAGCAGGTGTTCTCCACATATTAAGTCATTATAATTATCTACATTACATAATATTTTAAAAAATTGGTTCCCTGAGCACGTGGATTACGAGCAAAAGGCACATACAGACCGACTCTGGGCTCGGGTGAGGTTTGGAAGGATGAGCTACTCCGTGCCACATGAGAACCACAAAGGGAAGACTTAGGTACCCGTGTGGATGAGCCTAAATTAATTTCTGGAAAAAAAGTGTTTCTTTTTAATAAACCATTTAGGAATGATACCAAAGAAACTAATGGAAACTTGCACTGGATTTTTTTCCCTTCAAATTGTGTGTGTGCGCATGTGTGTGTATGTGTGTGTGTCCTATATGAAATTAACATTATGGTGACTACAAAGTGATGATCCTGGGTCCCTGTTGGGTAAGGATGTCTGGTCGTGCTGCACAGGAGAACCTCACGATGAGCACACTTCTGGGCACTGCAGAGAGGTCTCTCCAGTCTGCACTGTAAGAGGCGAATCTCATGGAGCTCCCAGAGACGACACAGATCCCATGGAGATGAAAGTGGAGAACACAGAATGAGAGGACGTGAGCACTTGGAGCACATCCTTGGTTCTTTTCTGGTATTGTGAAGTGGCTAAGGCGTGGCTCTAAGTCCCACTTCCTGGGTCTCACTTGTGGCTTTGCCACTTACAATTGTGTGGCTTTGTTCCTTGACCTCTCTGCATGTCATTTTCCTCCTGTGTAACAGCCAGATGACCATATTAAAGCTAGTGGAAGGTTGTCATAATTTTTATATAGTTCCTAACGCAGTGCTTGGCACATACCACAGGCTCAATCCGGGTTAGTTGCTGTCATTTAAGCCATGTTTAAATAACCAGAGATGCCTGGGACAGAGTTCAGGTGCTTAATGGACACATGACAAATCAGATAAGTGGACCCCTTAGGAATGTAGGATTGTCACTCAAGAATTTCAAGGAAACAGGTAATCCCTGTGTTGTGGAGACACATGGCGAGGGTCTGGGGACGCCAACGCTCTCCAGTCCTCCCTTGCAGCATCCAGCTGTGCTCTGGCCCAGATTTAACCCAGAAGCTCTCTAACTGAAGTATGTGGGCCATCACTGCCAAAAGGGGTCTCTATCAGTCACGAAATTTTTCTGTACCTACTCTGCTGATTGCACAACTGAAACAGACATATTTCAGAGAGCCATTTGGCGTATTAGCTCGACTGCTATAACAAAATACCCCATGGCTTAAACAACAGAGATGTATTCTTTCACAGATCTGGAGACTGGAAGTCCAAGATCCAGGTGTCAGCAGGCTTGGTTTCTGGTGAGGCCTCCCTCCTTGGCTTGCAGATGTGTCCTCACGTGGTGGACTTTCCTTGGAGTGCTTGTGGGGAGAGAGAGCTCTGCTGTCTCCTTCCCTTCTTCCTGTTTTTCCTATTATTGTTATTGAATGGGTTTATTGCATGGCTTTTAATTTGATTGCAGGCTATTTTGATAAAAAGTTGTTATTTTTATGCAGTTGAATTTATTAATATTTTCCTTTAGGGTCTGCTGTCTTTAATATGATGCTTCAAAAGGCCTTTCCCCACTAAAGCTTAACCAAAATTCACCTGCGTTCTCCTCCAGTACTTGTATATTTTTAGTTGATTTACATTTACAATTTTAGCATTCTTAAATTCATTTTGCTTATAATA